>NC_056750.1:391103982-391283982 GCF_019279795.1 Protopterus annectens
ACTGAGTGAGGTGAAGGACAGAAAGCAGCACCAAGTGTACTACAGACTATTTCAGAAACTAAAGTGTAAACTATAAACAAGGAATTTAACATACTGGTAACGAGATCTCCTTAAATATAGAAAGTATTCAGGATGTTTGCCAGTCTACACAGTCTTAGTGAGAAATGGTTAAACAGAAATCATCTATTGCTTGAATGTTTTCTCCCAGGGTCTCAGCTGAAAATATTTTTTTATTGTCCATTTAGACTTTCCTGGTAATCAATTGCAATAATAAATAAATAAGCCTGTTTCCATGTATTCCTTCAAATTTTGCCAGCCAAATAAGCAAAGATTTTCAATAAGATATTTCAAGCCAATATAAAATATCAAAGGCAAGTTATAATTTTGCAAATGTTTAGCTGAATAGCTTTCTTTCTCTCTATTTCTCACACACTTGTACAGGCATAGACACAAACACACACACACACACACACACACACACACACACACACACACACACACACACACACACACACACACACACACACACTCACCTCAACCTCTTAGCATAACAAATCTGAAAAAAAAAATTAATGGGAGCACAAAAGCCCAAAAATAAGGACAGATTTTAATTATCGATGTTACAAAATGCATTTTCTGAAGGATATGAAGTCTGAAATTAAAATTATTTAGTGATTTCCATCCTAAATGGTTTTGCCAGAAAATCACAAGTTTTATGAGAAAGAGGCCAAAATATGGGGCAAAAATCTAGACAGTCAGTGAAAATTTGGACGGCATAGAGGTATGCACACACACGCTCCCTCAGACTCACCCTCCCCTTCTCTCTATCTACTCTTTTGTGCTGATTGATTCCTATGCAGTTCACATCTAATTGGCCTTCAAAACTTTTTCCAGTATTTCTTTAAGCAACAAGATCAAGTTCTCTTTCAAAAACAGCAACTTATCTTAACTCATGTTTATAATTAAAATAACTGTCTAATATATAGGCTATAGTAATTCCAAAAAAATTACATACTCACTTCCTGTAGTCACACTCATGACACCTCACTCAGTCCTGCAGATACATTTCTTAATTTTCTGTACAGTCTCTGGTTGGTATAGGACAAAACGTGCCACATGCATGGTGTCACTGTTTTTTCTATAGAGCACTGACTTCTCCCTCTGCTCTCCTGAACTTTGCACATACATAACATAAAATAAAGAAAGAAATCAAACGCAATAGCAGACTTGCTGGTGGTGACAACTGTAAATGTAATCACGTCATTATGTTACAGGGTCACAAGGGTAATGTTACAAAAAACTAATTTAAAGGAGTCAGTCATCATTTGGCTGCACCTTATTACTTTAAAGTTGGAAATAAAATAAGTGTGCATGCTGTGCACACTGCGAGTGTAACAACATCTCTATACAGTAGTTCTCCTCTACTCTTTGGTTGACTCCCTGGCTTGAGTTGTGGCTGTATTATAATTGACAGTTAAATTACTGCCTGTTCTAATAAAGGATTCTAATTTGGCGCATACTGTATGTTGTATCTCTAATTCCCTATTTAGTATAAATAAAATGGTCAGTTTTTAGGAGGTGGCAATACTGGGCTTTAGTGTGCAAATCATACTCATAATCTGCTAGCAGGTGTGTGCTTCTAAAAGTCATGAATCCTGGAAAGCACCTCTGCTCTGACACTGTGTATTTGCCCTGTTTGGTTGACTTGTCTTACCAGTAACTTTGCATATACTTTTAAAGTTTGCTGCTATTTGTACATGTAAATCACTGAATTCTTAAATAAAAATACATTATTTTTTTCCAATTACCTGACCTAAAAAAAAAAGACTGAACTCTTGAACCTTATAAAAACAGACTAGTGGGTAGAAGTTTCTTGTGGGAATTGGTGCCTCAGCAGTGAAAAACAGATGCCCTGAGATAAGGGGTGAGTGTATTCCCTACTGAAACATAGGAATGGATTCCATCAGAGGCATTTAAGAAGAATGCATTTGAGTGACTAGATAACATTAAATCTGTGACTTACCTAACATTGCACTTCAAAGCATTATGTCCCACCCGGCCGCCAACCCAAACAGATGTTCATTGTGCTGGCTTCAGGAGGGCAAGTGACATTAGGCTCAAAAGAGGATCAACTGTTGGACTGCTTCAGCACCAGAAACTAACCGCTGGACAAGGCAAGGATCAATGACCAGTTACCAAGTGCCAAAGCTTGTTCTTAACTGTTAAACCCACTTCCAACTCACTTCCATCAATTAGTCACATTAACCCCCTTAGTGCAGCAGCAAATCCCACTTGGCCAGGACAACAGGGCAGCTACCAACTCTAGTATCCCAGTGTTGGCCCCTGACTACTGCACAAGTCAAAAAAAAAAAACAAATGCAATAGATAAATGCACATCTGAAATTCCTGGCAGTGTTGTCATAGCAACAATTAATAATCCTGGTTAGACGAAAGAAGCTATATTTGCTCACAAAGAGATTCTTTTGCATAAGTGATCTGCAGCAAACTGATTTTAATGATGTGACAGTGGTTTAAATATAGATTGTACAGTTTATGTGCAAAGCACCTGATGCATCTTAATTCTTCCTGCTTTATTCCTGTGTTGTGAGTTACTTACAATGAGGACAATGGTCCTGTCATTCCTTATGGAGGTAGATGCGGGCTGCTGCATGTTGCTGACTCACTGCCCATGCCTGGTAACTTTTTTTTTTTTTTTTTAACTTTTCCTTCCTCAGAATGCTGACTGAATGCTCATGCTCACAGGCACTGTCTCGCAGCATGGACATTAATGTGCATGCCCATGCCAGGGTATGCTGGCAGTGCACAATGACATCAGCATGTACATTAAAAAAATCTGGCTTTAAAGGGTTCAATCTGGGAATTTGTGGCATCCTATTACTTCAACCACAAAATGGTAAATATCAAGGAATTCGGTAGCGTTGAAAGGTATGTTTACCACAGATTTTGAATGCAAAAGACATGTCAGTCAACACAGTAAGCTGGGATTTTGTTAAGTAGGGCATTGGAAGCATTTGCATTCCCCTGACACAATAACAAGGTTAATTAGGAAGATAAATAAGTGATTGCAGTCAAAAATTAAAGTGGGAGCCAAGGATGAACACAGGATAGCAGCAGATTTCTTCAGCTCCACCAATTTCTTTACACTGACAGGAATTAATTACTTAAAAAATAAATTTTTGAAGTAATTTTCTTTCTAAATATGTTTGTTTTATATAGTTCTTGAACTATATCTAAAAAAGAAAGGAAATCTTAACAATATTCCTGTCAGAAATCACTTTGGAAATTTTCCTGTCAGTTTATCAGTCTGAAATGAGTTCCAGTAAGACAAATTCTCAAGACTCCAGCATCAAGAAAGAACTTCCGTCTCTGATAATTATAATCCAGCAACTTACTGCTAAGATGGATAAAATGGATACTAAAATAGACACCTTCATAGAAAAAACTACAAAACAAATAGACTTGTTACATATAGACCTGCAACAACAGAAGATCCAGATGACAGGCATAGAAGAAGCTGTGAATGACATGGAAAATAGAATCCAAGAAGAGGAAATCAACATTGAGTTTCTGCTGAAACAAAATACACATTTATAAACAAAGCTGGATGACCAGGAAAATAGATCTAGGCACAATAACATTAGGATTTTTGGACTGCCAGACAATATTGAAGGTAACAATATTACTTCTTTTTTAACAACATGGCTCCCTAAAACTTTAAACTTACCAGAAGCATTCTCTTTTGGTATCGAAAGAGCACATAGATCTATAGCTAATACTAACTCTAACAAAAAATATCCTAGATCAGTTATAGTTAGATTTCTATCATCTTTTGATAAAGAGATGGTTCTTAAATCTGCTTGGGCTAAAGCTCCTGTTAAGATTAATGAGACAACTGTGCGTTTTGACAATGACTATTCTTCCATGGTAATAGCTAAAAGAAAAGTTTTCTGCCACTAATAAGGGAGCTTAAAAAAGCACAGTTTAAAACATACCTTCTGTTTCCTGCCAAGCGTAAAATCTTCCTTCCTGATGGTCCTAAAATTTTCGATGACTTAGACTCTGCTTTACTGTTTATCCAAAAATAAGATTTTGGATAAAATAGAGGAAATGGAATGGGCTAGTCCTTCATTAAAGAGACTGGCAACTGAAACTTCGTGGAAGACTTCAGAGAAGAAGAAGAGACTAAAAACAAATGATTTGTTCTATGTTTTTTTTCTCATCATTTTATTTCATTATTAATCTTTTGAAATATACTTCCGGCATTTCCAAGAAGCCACAAATGTTTTGAGAAAGATTTAATCAAAGTTATTCTCTGTGTGCAAAGAAATGTTTTGTTTCATAACCAGTCAAAATATCTGAAGATTTAATGGCAAGCTATGATTCAACTTGTTTCTCTTTCTGAAAAGGAGAAGTAAGGTCAGTCATTTGATACATTTTTTTCTTTATCTTTTTTTTTTTTTTTTCTTCTCCTTTTCTTTGTTTAAACAATGACATTCTATTTAGATTATGTAGTGGGTAAAGGGTGGGGGAGGGCAGGGAGAGAAGAGTAATGAAAATATGATTAATAGAATAATAACATATTTATTCCTTGTAAAAAGTTTATATGTTCTTCAAATGCTATTCCTAATTATACTTTCTTGATTATACTGCTTATGCTTGTTTGTAAATAATCTGTCATGCTTTAACTAATAATAATTAGAACTAAATAATAGTAAATAATATGTTTTATTTTAACTCTATTAATATAAACAGTAAGTAATATTCCATTGTATATACTTCTTATAGCTTTCTCTTACATTTTTTTTTATTTCTGCCTTACACCCTTTTATTTTCTACTCTCTTTTTCTTTTCTTTATTAATATATAGAAATGCTTTTGATCATATAGACACAGTAAATAATAAGATTTGCATCAAAATTGAGTTGGGACAAAAATATTGAGTTTTATTACTTATTAATAATTTTGGGCTTAATTTCACTTACATAGAGGCTGTAATAACCTGTAAAATACATTGTGAAGGTTTTGTCATGTTTAGATGCATTTACACTGCTAAATGAATGTTTGTCACTAGTTTTAATAAGTTTCCCACCAAAATGTTAAGAGAGACAATCTGGGATGTGGGCTGTCTCATGCACAGTGTCCATGAGCTACTAAAAGCTTCAACTCTCAGAATTCTCACAGAGAAGCTGAAAGCAGTTAGTCTAACCTTTGACCTAGATATCACACTGACACATCACAGATTCAGGAACACTCTACCAGGAAATAGAAATGATGCAAATGCGACTATGTGAAGGAAAATGAACTCTTTAACATCTAAATGTGAGTTATTTTATATAATTACTTAAATATCTATGTGATAATTCATAAAATATAATGAGTTTAAATGATACAGTTTCTTGTAGTAAGTAAATGTCTTATTTTAGAAGGCATAGAAAATGAAACATTTATTCAAGTGTTTTGAAAATCTACTTAACAGCAGCTTAATAATCTGTGTTAAAACTTAGTTCCAAACATATACATTACTATAACTCATTTAATTCATCTGATTGACAAGCATAAATAATTTTATAACTCTATTCTGGAAGAAATTGTCATGTGATATATTTTAAAGCAGTAGTATAGCATGGTTGTAAAATCTGGTTACTAAAATGGGTTTGCTGTGCATTATTTTGTATAAAGCAGACAGATTTATTGTAGGGACAGCAAGTAGGATAGTGCTCAGCAAGGACACAACTCAGTGAGATCATATATATATATATATATATATATATATATATATGTGTGTGTGTGTGTGTGTGTGTGTGTGTGTGTGTGTGTGTGTGTGTGTGTATGTATGTGTGTGTATATATATATATATATATATATGTATATGTGTGTGTGTGTGTGTGTGTGTGTGTGTGTATATATATATATATATATATATATATGTGTGTGTGTGTGTGTGTGTATGTGTGTGTGTGTGTGTGTATGTACATATATATATATGTATATATATATATATATATATATGTATATGTGTGTGTGTGTGTGTGTGTGTGTGTGTGTATGTATGTATATATATATATATATATATATATATGTGTGTGTGTGTGTGTGTGTGTGTGTATGTATATATGTATATAAGTGTTTCTGAGAATCTGCATAACTATGCAGTATGATTTATAACAATTTCTATGAATACAATATTTTATTCTATTGACAATAATGAGTTTGAGTAAATGCTCATATGCAAGCAATTCAAGGTTTTTTTGGAAGCTTTTAATTGCATTTACATGACAGAAAATAGATGCATCTTAATATATGTAATGTCTGAATCATATTAGCCAAAGTTTTTGATTTAAATGAATGTTAGAACTTATTTTTCTCTCCTCTTGATTTCTAACATCAAGATTATTTGAATGCTATTTGAATACAAGTGTTTTATATTACATAGATGTATATAGTAGTATGAACAGTTTTTTTTAAAAAAAAGGTTTATTTTAGTTTATATGATGCTGTTTTACCAAATGTGTAGTCTTGTCTTGCTAGATAATTGAATCGAAAACTGTTAACCTCAGTTAAATATAACTAGTATTAAATTGATAAGGTGGTAGCTGAGGTTCTGCTGCTTAGGGTAGGGGGTTAACTTGAGTGGTAAATACTACTCTAAGTTGGAGTTTATAACTCCAGGCTGGATGCAAGGTTTAATCCTTACATTATTTTCACTTGTTCATTGTTATTTGTATATAGTTTTGACATCCACAATATATTTTGTACATTCATTGTCACTACAAACAAAATTGAATCCTATACAAAATCCCATAAGGGATTCAATAAATACAGCTATATTTAAAGGTACACCTAAAGGAGGAGATGTAACATTACTTATCTTGTTATTTGTTATTTTGATCATAAGATTCTTAAGTTTTAAAAATGCCAAATGACATCTTTAAAAGGGATTTCTTTAAACATTAATGGATTGAATAATCCATGTAAAAGGGCAAGCCTAATAAGATACATTAATTTACATAAAGCCAACTTAGTCTTCCTGCAAGAAACCCATCTCTTGAAAAAAGATATTGATAAACTAGCCACAAACAAATATACAGTATTGGTTAGTTCAGAGCACACTCAGAAAAACAGAGGAGTGGCTATTTTATGGAATAAAAGTATGCCCATTCCTAAAACCATTAAGTCTTATCAGGATGACAAAGGAATGTTTTGTATGGTTACAATACAAATTAATGGGAAGTCTTACACTTTAATTAATGTATATTGGATACCTGGAATTGGTATTAATACAGTGAAACATCATCTTGATAAGATCATATCATTCTCTATAGGAGATATTATTTTAGCTGGTGACTTTAATTGTATACTACATGAAAGTGATACTACCACTATAGGAAAAGAAGAATTACATCTAATGCAAAACATTTAAAAGATTTTGCTAATTCTTATCATTTGAATGATATTAATAATCAGATAGATTCAAAATCATTACCATACACCTTTTTTCTAACAGATACAAAACTTATTCAAAAATAGATAGGGTCTTTATTTCTAACCAGATGGTAACAGATTTAATTAATTCCAAAATCATTTCATGTCCTATATCTGATCATAATTCAATTGTTTTGAATTCATGATAAAAATACTCATAATGTTCAGATCAAAAGGATACCAGCATACTTAACTCAACTAAAAGACTATAAAGAATATATACTTTCAGAAGTAAAACATTTTTTAGACATAAATAATACTCCTGAAGTCTCCATTGTTTATGTTTGGGATGCCTTAAAATCATATCTATATGGACAAAGTATCAGATGGTATAATAATAAAAGGAAATCTTGGGATAAGGAATTGTTAGATATTCAAAGTAAATTAGACTGTAATAAACATAATATAAAAGAAAATATTATGGACAAGAAAGTTATTGAAGAAATAAACAAACTAAATGAGAAATACAAAGAAATTTTAACTCATAAAGTTAAAATAACTTTAGAGAAATACAAGTTTTGTCTTATTCAATAAGCCCCAAATACTTACATAGACTTAAAAATAAAACAAAAGGTTGAATAAACAAAACCATATCAAAGAAATCTTTTCTCTAAGGAAAAAGAAGAATGTTTCTAGTATACCAGAAATACTAGATGAATTTAGAAATCACTTTCACAAAATTAACCATAATAACATTAACATGGAACCTAAAGATAAAATAAAGGAGTTTATAACCACAAACATGAATAAAAAGCTTAATAAACAACAGATTAAACTATTGGACAAGAGTATTTCATATACAGAAGTTATTACACAAATAAATAAGCTTAAATCAAACAAAGCACCGGGTAATGATGGTATTATACCAGAGATATATAAAATCCTTTCTAAAAGTACATATTCATTAATACATAGGGTTTTTATTTTGGCCCAAACTGAGTTAATAACCCCCCCCATCTTGGCAATATACATTTATTTCGCCAATTTTAAAACCTAATAAAGATCCAACTAGATGTTCTTCATATCGGCCCATCTCATTACTGAATGTTGATTATAAAATGTTTATGAGTATTTTTGCTGATAAATTGAAGACAATCATTCCCGGCATTATAGATATAGATCAGACAGGCTTCATTGTAAATAGAAATACTTTTGATAATATAAGAAGAACTTTAACATTAATAGATTTTGCAAATAGGAAAAAGCAAGATTTAACACTTATTAGTCTTGATATAAGTTCAGCATTTGATTCAGTAAGTTGGGACTATCTGTTTACCTTACTGAAGTGCACAAACTTCTCAGATGCATTTGTAAATCTAATTGAGCATTTATACAAAGGAACGTTGGCTTATATTAAGGTAGGAACATATGTTTCACAAAAAATACCCATTCTTAAAGGTACAAAACAAGGATGTCCACTTTCTCCACTATTATTCACTTTAGTAATGGGGCCTTGGGCTACTTTGATCAGAAACAGTACTGACATAGAGGGTTTTGAAACAGATGAAAATACAACATCCAAAATTCAACTTTTTGCAGATGATGTTCTAATTACATCAGCAGGATCTAATTCTTCTATGCAGTCTCTATTTGATAAAATGATGAATTTTAAAAGTATTTCTGGTTTAATATTCAATGAAGAAAAAACTAAAATACTACCTATATATACACGAAAAAATATTCTCATTAGTGATTTTACTAAATATGTACCCAATTCAGGTCAGATAACTTATTTAGGTATAATACTATCTAAAGATATTAAATCTATTATATATAATAATTATAATACCTGTTTTCTTAATATACAAAATCGTTTTAATACCTGGAATAATATGTTTTTACTATGGAGGAGAGACTTACAATTATTAAAATGATAATATTCCCCAAGATTTTATACTTAATACAATCAATAATACTTCCACCTACAAAAATAATTATCAAGAAACTGAATACACTAATGTTAAATTTCCTATGGGCACCTAATAGACCTAGGATTGCATTAAAGAAACATACTAATAGCTGGTCTCAAGGGGTATTTCTTTTCCAGACTTTAATTTATATACTATCTCTTCTATTGTAAAAGTTATTATTTTATTAATAGATCAGTCATATGTCAAAATGGAAAGATTATTGGGAGCTAATTAGTATGCACTTCATGAAAATCTCCTTAACACATAAAAATATGATTGTAAATAACTCCATGTTATGGTTACTAAAGGAATTTTGTACTTCACCTATTACACCTAAACATATGGTTTGTTACCCATTAAATATTATTATTAGCTATCGTAACTTTATATTCATGCACCCTAAGTATAGGGAATGGAATTTTATTGTATTCCCTATAATGTATACTCAGGGTATGCTTTTGTCATCTACTTCTGAAGGAACTCATTTAGCTATAGATAATGATCTAAAGTACTGGTATCAGTTGATATCTGATAATAAAGTTAAAAATCTAGATTTCTTAAAACAAGAATTTGATCTAAGAGAAACTTGCTGGTTAGAGGTTCAGACCTTTAGACAACATCTCATTAATAAAATAGATCTAATGTCTATAACAGTTAAAGAATCTATTCCAACACTGATTGATTACTTGATATTAAATTTACAACATAAAGTTTCTGATAAAGGTAAACTTTCATACATACATAAAATTATCAGACAAGAAACTTTTACAGTGTAGATTCATACTGGAATTATTTCACTTCTATTAATGGGGACCCACCAAATCAACAAGATAAACAATATATATTGAATCTGCTTATAGAACTACGCCTTCCATTGTCTGGAGACTTTATACATGGAAATTTTTACATAGATCTTTTATACACCTTTGATGATGAATAAAATAAATAATAAAGATAATTTATGTAAGAGATGTAATGTAGAAATTAATGCTGACTGGGTTCATATGTTTTATGACTGTATAAAATTGAAAGAATACTGGAAGTCAATTAATGAATTTTTGCAGGCTCTTTTACAGATAATTTCATTATTTCTAAATCTCTTATATTATTCAACATACCTGTACCTCAAAGTGTTAAAAAGTTAAGCTTCCCTTGTTATGGTCTATTCTAGCAGTGGCTAGGAAAATAATAACTAGAAATTGGATTTCAGATACACCTCCTTCGTTCAATGAATTTAAAAATGTTATGAATATAGTGTGCCATATGGAAATAAACACAATTAGGACAAGAACAAATAGAAAAACATCTTATTATATTGTATGGGATAATTTACAAAATTTGTTAAAAAAATTCTAATTTCAATAGCATGGTATTTTAGTTTAATTAATTGATCTGATTGTAGTGGATGTCTTTGTAAATACTTTAGTTGTTTTGTTGAATATTATAATAATACCTATTTTTAATTACTTGTATAAAATTGTTATGATATTTCTCTTATATGTTAAAACAATAAACCTGTTTTGAAAAAAAAAAAATTAAAGTGGGAGGGTTTCCCTGGGATCATTTGTGTCTCAGCAGAGGAACCAGGCAGCGTTGCGCGTTTTCCCTTTTATTATTTGCATTATATTTAGAGCCAGTGCTAAAGAAAATAAGGGATTCAGAATTCAAGGATATTATTGGTGTGGTAATCAAGAAAACTTAGCTTTATTTACAGACAGGATTATTTTGTACCTGATAGAACCAGAGTGGTGTGGAACATTCCAAGACAGTTTCAAGTCTTTTTAGGATATAAAATTAATGATGATAAAACAAAGGCTATAACTGTAAACTGTGTACCTACACATGCATTGGTTCAACAGAACATATATTTTTGGGGACATGATGAAGTACTGAGCAGTATGGGTTAAAAAGAATTCTGTTATGGCAGCTAAGGATGTGTGGGAAGAGACTAACTAAAAAAATAATATAAAAACTTAAGAACTAGAAGCTCCTGTTTATGGATGTGCATAGCAATATCGGTATGTTTTTATCAAATTGAAAAGTTGCAGACAGTAATTAGTAAAGAGGTGAAGGATTTTTATATGTGAAGGGAAGACATCAAGGGTCTAATGGAATTGATTGATCCAATAGAAGAAGGTGGTTTAAGATTTCCTGATTTGAAGGAATGTTTTAGAGCTACGCAGTTGAAGCTCATAAACAAAACACAAGCAGAAAGGTATAATTCATAGTGGAAAGGGATGCTGATGAAGCAGGGGAGATGGTGAATTCAAGAAATAAGGAGAGTGTGGGATTTTAGATGCATATCCTTAAGGAGAATGACAGCCATACAGAATAGAATATTCATGAAGTAAGATAAAGTATTCTAAGAACTAAGCCAACATTAGAATGGAGGAAGGAGATTCTGCCAATAAGGATGACTGCTATTAGGGATACAGATAATAGGCAAGAGGGGACTGGAATTCACTGGAGAAAACTGGCAAAGGAACCAACATATTTGGAGCAAATAGCTAGAGAGAAAAAGGTAACAGAATAGGAAGAGGCCAAGTAGACATTTGGACTGGAGGCTAGAGACTGCCTTCCCTGTCAGGGATTGCTATAAACCTATAGGCAAAGAGAGATTGGGCAATACTACATGAAAGACTTGCTCTAGCAGAGTTTCTAGTTTAATCTAGAACAGTAGCTGCTGTTAAAAAAGTGAATATAAAATACTGCAAGATAACTGTAGTAATCAATCAGAGGAGGTTAGAAAAGATTGGGAGATGAGATTAGATAAGCCATTCACAAGGAAACAATCAGAGGATGTATGTATAGCTCCTAAATATGCAAAAATGTCTAGAATATTTATGAGTTTTGCTATGAAGTGTTTGCATAGGTATTTGTATACCCAAGTCAGACTCCAAAGACTTTTGCCACAGGTAGATAGCAACTATTGGCAGTGCAATGGGGAAGAAAGAGGTAAATGGGAACATATGATTTGGGAATGTAATGGTTTGGCAGATATAAAGTAATCCATACATAGTACCCTGTCAGAAATATTGGGTGAGCAAGTGGGTGTAACAAAAGACATTATTATTATTATTATTAGTTTTTTTTTGAGCTCTGGTATACAGGAATCTTAATTGCCAAGACAGAATAAGACCTTGTTAAGTTTAATTTAATTTAATTATGGTGGCTGCCAAAAAAAAACAAAAACAAAGTCTAAACCAACAATATTTGAAGTAGTGAGTATTGTAATGAAGATAAAATAACTGAAAGTGGAATCTTTAGAAAGGGATAGGAACAAATTACATAGAAAAAATGGAAATTGTAGGAACAGCACATGCTGAATAATGTTTTTGGAGGAGGAGTGATGTTTAAGGGAAGGTAGGAATTGAGCAATTTATGTAGTGCTGGATTGATGATAAATGTGTAAAAGAATATATGTGATGCATAATGTTTGTAACTGTAAACATGTTAACATGGTTTGTTTTCTTTTATATAAATATGCGTTTGCCTATGTCTTAGTGATAATTTAATAAATGTATTAAAAAAAAGCCTGGTCAGTCAACTACTGACAAGTCCAACTGAATACCCAGTTCCTGATTTGAACATATAGCTAAGATGCTAGGTATGCCACTGTGTGGTACAAAATCAAATGCTTTGGATGAGTGGCAGATTATTATGTATTCATGTAAACACATATGTAATGAATAAGTGACATTACCATTAATAGATGCTAATTTGGCTTAACCATGTTGTAAGCTTTTGTTTAATGTGCTTGGTTATAATTCAAAAGTAATTGTCTTGTAAAGGCAGAAAGGTTCTTAGGACAGTCTAGGGTTCTGTCACATTTAGATTGTTCAGTAACATAAGTCCTCTTTGTATGGGATGATTATGTTTAAATAATGTGAAGGTGTAAATGGTTCCACAGCCTTTGTGCTCACTAAAGAACAGACGTATTGCAAAATTGAAAAGTCTGAAATTTATTAGTAAGAAACCAGTTGATTAGTAAATGCTTGTTGTTAAGATTTTGGGCTGTATATTAATGATAATTGTTGGGATTGCATTACTAAGTTTCATCTAGCTAGCTTTTGTACGTCGATAAATGTTAAAATCTCTGAATATTATTGTAGTTCTTTTCTTAATTTTAACCCTTATATTATGTGACTTCATATCCAGTTTTGTGGAGGAGCCCAAAAGCACCCCCTTTTCTTATAGGACTGCGCTCGTCAAATACCTGTTATTTCAGTATTTTCAGGCTGCGCATCCTTTGGGGGGATATTTCCTTTTGTAAGGTAAGAAGGTGTTTATATCCTTTTTCTTGAATTTTTCTTAACTCACAGTTAAAATATTCAGGCTGTTTAAGTGACTGGACTTTGGGGAGGTCTATATTCCATCCCCATAAATTAGGGGTACAGGCAGGATAGCCCTCCTCCAAAATGACTAATTTAAATATTCATTTTAATTAAATTTTAGCTTTAATTATCTGGATTTCTGAACTAATGTAATCTTTTGGTGGTCACAGTCTTGAGGTTCATGACCTTTTTACTTCAAGCTTATAGACTGAATCCTCTGTGCTCCAAAATATCATCTTGATTTTTCTATTGTGTACCCTGTAATCACAACCTTTAACTGACCATGTCTCACTTTTCCCAGTTTAGGCCTTTCTTACTCTGAATGCCATCCCTGCATTAATTTTGCTTTATTATACCATTCTCTGACTTGGTCTTTGTTTGCTTCATTATACTTGAAGACATTGTCTTTCTATCTGGCTATAGTGTTGCCTCTTATAAGAATTATTATGTGATCCTACTAATTTGCGAGTTGTTTAAAATGAAAGCTTGTTGCTACTGTGGTGATGGTTTTGATGTCCTCCCATTGTTCTTCCTGCACAGCTTTCCTGCTAATTAGTTTGACTGTTTTGAGATACTTTCCCACTTGTCTAACAGTATTTAATAGCATCAAAGACATTACAAGGCAAGTGAGTCCACAGACTATTTGCACTTTTACAGTGCCCGCCCTCATGTCTAGAAGGTCAATGCAGATTTATCCAGGGATGAATTTGCAGGTACCCATCCAACGGTCTTGGTCTGATTTGAAGGATGCTAGGCTGTTGCTTTGCTTAACATGCAGGAAATGGTTATTGCAAGACAGAAGGATGAAAAACTTCAAAAGAGCTCTTTATCCAGCAACACTCTAAAGATCTAAAGTAACCAGAAGTCTTGAAGCAGCCTGGTTCATACCTCTCAACTGTCCAGATTTTCACAGAATGTCCAGATGTCATCTCTAAGTCTTTCAAATGTAAAATTTTATTTGTGTGAAATGGGAGGATATAGTATAGACAGAGATCAGGAGGTGTACTAAAATAATTGTTGTAGTCGGTTATATTGTTGAGAAAATGGTTGTGTTCTCTGCATTATTTTTATGTTAGTAGGATTCATGGTGGCAAGAACAGGAATGTACTGTGTGATAAGATTTAAGGGGCTTTGCATGGATCAGGGCTGATAAAACAGTTTCTCTTGTACCAGGATTTTGCGATGGATCTAGGGGCATATTGTATGGCAGTAGTAATTTGTAGGACGTGTGCTATTATTGGAAGCATGGATAAGAAGCACTTTATATCACCCTTTATGAGGCACATAATTTATGAAAATGGTAACCTATCAGTTATCCCACCATTCTGATTGGACTGATTCTGTGACAGAGATTGTTTTTTTTATGAGTTTGTTGATTGGGGAGTCCGTAATGGTGACCTATTTGCACAGTGAGACAGAAGGAGAGAGCTGTAGACCTGACATGTTTAACTGTGTAGTAACTTAAAACTTCTTTTAAGGATTCACATGAGAAATGTACAAATGCCTACTTAAGGCCATCCAGCTCCATGACTTACAGAAGTTCAAGGTATTGCGTAGTGATGACTTTGATTTACCTTTGTCTTATTGTTTTTGCTTATGTAGCTTTTCTATGTGACTTTTTTTCCTTTTGGTTCTTATTTGGGAAATTTTGCAGTCACTTGTATGTTATGGACATCAGACTTTTTATAAGCTAAGTGTTTTCAGAGAGTGGCCAAACAATCCATTATTGCTGTACTGACAAGTCCATAAAAAGGGTGAAGCACATATCTACAGCTAGTGAAGTTTGGCTTTATTGGCCTGAATGCAATAATGAAAGCATATAGAAAGCAAAATTATTAGTGGGCATTCAGAAGCTATGGTCACAGAACGCTTTTACGTCCTTAAGAGGTCATTTGCAAATTTTCCATGGACCTCTTGAAAGGATTTTTGATGTAATGCATAATGGTGACTCAGTCTTGCCTGTGTTTTTTTGTTAATGGGTAGAAGTTTGAAAAGCTAATTCCAGAGGTCTGCTACATTAAAAGGAAATGCATGCTTTCTTTGATGCACCCGATTGTTTTAAATTATATTTCTTGTTTAATACAGCAACGTTTGTTAGTGTGTGTTAAATTTGTAGTTTTGAACATTTTTTCCAGTAAGCAGTGAAACAAAATGTATGGACTAATAACAAAAGAACCCATTTCAGAACATGTCAGTTATAAAAAAAGACATTCATACTGCTGTCATAATCCACCAGTATCTATACTATACAATTTCAACCACTTTATTGACTTTGTTTATACATTACGTGCCTGACTGCGATACAAGTGGCCACAGTGAAATATTCCAATTTGCTTTATACACATGCACACCAGTCCTGCAAAGGCAGACTAATGACTTTGACTTTATAGATCAGTAGAGTCAGTCATTTTTATCTGCAAGCATCCCTCAAACCCAGTACTAATAGCTGTATTGTTGACTGCGTTCGTCTCAGAAGTCTGTCAAGAAAAGTAGTAACAATAATGATCAATAACATTTCAAATTTATTTCATACAAGCACAGTAGCCAATGTATTCCAACTTGATTCACATACCCATGTGCACATTAGTCTTGCAAACCCAGATTGAAGACTGTTTAAAAATGCCCAGATGATAAGAGCGTAAAGTACTTTCATCCGGAGAATGACCCCACCAGCAGTTTTAGCCACTTTAAAGATGGTATGCACCTATTATTGTTATGAAGAAATAAAATACATGCCCTTTATGCAATTTCTTGTAGTTCATCCAAGGCTAACAATAAAGATCACTGGACTGGTACATTTGAATAATATCCCCTTTGATGCTAATTATAAATTCCTAACAGCAGACATCAGGGATTTATATACAGTAATTCCGCAAAACATAGGATTAGAATGGGTTCGGGACTTTCTGTTGCTAAAACGTTGTCCAGGCAACGAAATTGATTTAATAATCAATTTACTTGAACTAGTATTAAATAACAATTAAATAACAATTATTTTATTTTTAAAAAAGATACTTATTTACAGCAATCCGGAGTAGCAATGGGCTCCCCATGTGGGGGCAGCTTTGCCAACTCTGTGATGGCATTCTGGGAGCGTACTTTTTTATTTCCGCATGAGTTATATGTCAAAATTCCAAATAGACCAGCAAAGCAGCACGGAGTTCCAATATATTTATTTTAGTACTTAAACAGACTAGTTTCGGCAAACAGCCTTCTTCAGTGTAAGACAGTACAGTCATGTTCCTTTTACTCATCAATTTAAATACATAGCATTCCTTACTCATCAATTTAAATACATAGCATGAGCCAATAAAAAATTGAGCTCATGAATATTAATGAAATTAAAACACATTTTTTAGACTTAATATTTTTCTCATACAAATATACTGTGGGTAACATATATGAAAAAGTCAATCCTGAACAGAAAAGATGACAACCCTGAATAGATGTATACAGATAATTTGACATGTTGTTAGTATAGTATAACATATATCTGTATAGCCATATAAATATATATTTCTATTTTTATTCTATATTTTTGCCACTGGCACCAAATATTGAACATAATTTCAATACCACAAGTGGTATTGTATATCGAGTACTTGTATTGAATTGGCTCAGACTAGCTGTATCAAAATGGGTGCAATTAGGCAAATTGGGTAATCGACATATCCTAAGTATATAGCTATCACCAACAATGGTGAAAATTGAGAACCAAAAACACAAAAACATAACCTCCAAAACTGAAAATGTGATGATGGTAATTTCATGTGACATGTGTAAGTATGTAGAAGATAACATTTATAGGTGCTAGTCAAAAAACCAGCATGTACCGGGTAAATGCTGTTCATACAAACACTGAGATTTTCCACATGACAGTTACCTATTTATGTACATAAACCACGCCCATATCATAGTTGGTGCTACAAAAAGGCCCATATGGCTCAGTGTTCTAAACTCAGATCTATACCGAACCAAAGTATATTTAGGTTCATTGCTCACATATATAAAACCAGATGGTTTCTAAAGATGAATATGACCCAAGGCTTAGTATCAGATTAGTCAACATTGTTGTTACAAGATAACCATATTCTCCTATAAGTGATCATTTAGTCCGGGATGAAATAAACCCCCCAATGTAGTAATCCAATATTTCTCTTTTTGATCCAATAACCCATGCCAACCTTGTTTATTTGTTCTGTCTCCAGGATCAATAACCATGAAACTAAACTTGGCCTGAGGATGTTTCAGTGTATGTTGATAAAGGGCACTGGTCTCCTTATGGTTTTTTATATCACTCCGATGTTCATTCATTCTGGATCTAAGAGCTCTAGAGGTTTGTCCAACATAGAATGCCCCACAATAACAGGAGGCCAGGTACACCACCCAATCGCTGCTGCAATTACCAAAAATCTTAATGTCAAATATTCTACTGGTATTACGACTGGAGAACTCCTTGGATTTAAGCATATATGGGCAGGATCCACAATGACCACAGGGAAATGAACCAATAAGTTCATCACCATGAAGTGTCAGTTGTTTATAGATAGTACCGCTTGCCATGTGTTTGAAATGTGACAAGTAGGAGCCTAGGGTTGCCACGTTTGTATGAAAAGACATCGTGGTCCCAAAATACTGCAGCTTGTCATTAGCCAGTAGAATATTCCAATGTTTATTGATAATGTTTCTGATCATATTGATATTTCTGCCATAAGTTGTGATAAATCTGACACATGTACTGCAAGAAGATTGATTTTTGTTCTTTATCTGGTATTGTAATAAATCATCCCTCTCTAGACTATTAGCTCTACTCTGGACAGACACAATATCAAATCTATCATAACCCTATTTGGTAAACCCTGACTGAGATCCCTGCTGGCCATTTGATATTCCTCTATGTTTGAACTAAGGCGTTTTATAAATTGAGATATCGGAATACTTCTGATGGTGTGGCGGGGTGTAAACTTGATGCATGTAACAAGGTGTTATATTGGGGTACTTTGGTGGACAAAGTATTATCTGGGTTCCTGTAAACAGTGGCCCAAAAAATTGATGGAGTTTCTGTCATGCGCTACCAAAAATTCCAGTCCCCAAACATTGTCATTAAGATACTCAACAAATTCCTGCAAGTAACCCACATCAGCCCGCCACACTAGCCAGCAGTCGTCCAGGTAACGTCTCCAAATGTCCATTTCCACCTGAAAGATGTTGTGTGATATATCATATATCATGTATTCTTCGACATAGGCCATGAAAAGGTCAGCATATATTGGAGCGAAAGATGCCCCCATAGCTGTTCCTTGTAGCTGCCAATAACATTGGCCTTGGAAATACAGAACATTCTTATTTAGAACATGCTCAGACATACATATCAAAAGGGTGTTAAACCCAGGTGCATATAAGTTGACCCTTTCCAACCAATATTGGATAGATTGCAGACCCGCCCAGTGGGGTATACTTGTATATAATGATTTTACATCCAATGTGCATAAATACCATTGGGTTCCAATGGGGTCTCCTGATTAACTGCAAAAATTGTGTGGTGTCCTGCAACCTAGATCTTATATGTCCCAAAAGTGGTTTAAGATATTTAGTAAGGAAGGCCGATAAGGGTTCAGTCAGTGAACCTATTCCAGAGACTATTGGTCTACCAGGTGGTTTGGTTAGAGACTTGTGGATTTTGGGTAAAAGATACAATATCTGTTTGGAAGGTTCAGAAACCATAAGTGAATCCAAACATTTCTTGTTTATAATACCCTCCTCCCAGGCTAACAAAAAAGGAGTCAATCTCATCCTTAAATACTGGCGTTGGGTCTATGGACATGTGCATGTAACACTTAGCATCAGACAGTTGGGTTAACCCTTCCTGGACATAATCCGCAGTATTCCAAACCACAACTGCACCTCCCTTATCAGCAGGGACAATAACTATATCTTTATTATTACATAAGTTGTCCAAAGCTATCCTATCATCCGGAGTTAAATTGCTAGCTAGCATGATATGTCCCATATTCTCAAAGTGAATATCCCTCAAAATAGTGTCCATAAAAATGGAAACGTGTTTGTTCATAGGAGGTTGGAATGAAGACTTGCCAAAGCGAAAGTCCTCAGATGGTTCTGACTTGTTATCATCAAAAAACAATCTTAAATTTAGAGTCCGGCAAAAAGCCTGTAAATCCTGTACTATGTGATATTCCTGGCTGAAAAATGAGGGAATATAGTTAAGACCCTTATTCAAAAGGGCAACCTGTTCATTTGTTAGTATGGTTTTAGATAGATTCAACACATTCTGAGTGGGCTCTGGCATACCTCCTATTTGAGGAAGTTGTCCAAAAGTCCTTGGAAGGAGACCTGAGTAATTGGTCTTTCTGTGCTTTCTGCCCCGGTGTCCCTTACCCCTCTAAGGGAAATTTTATTTGTTTTCTTCCTGTTTGGTGAGACCCTCTCCCCTGACCCCTCACAATCAGTGAGCGAGGATTCATCACCAGACGTGCTATATGAGCTGTCCCCCTTCTTTTTCAGAATTGAGAGGTCTCTTTTGGTGCGACTGGGCCCTGTCCTAACCTGATTGGTGTCCGCAAATCTAACTGATCTGCTGAAATCAAACGGTTTGCCCCGTTGGTAATCTGAGAAGTCACGATGAAACTTCTTAATTTTCCGTTCCTTCAAAGTTTTTTCATGCTCCGTCAATTCTAGGGACAGTTTTTTAATATTATCCTGATATTTCAAAGAGGATTCAAATTTTTGAACCTCAGAACATATATTTTTGATTTCAAGTATATTGGAATCTACTGTCCTTTCATAATATTGTAACAAAATGTTCACAAATATCATGGATCCGGTCTGAAGAGCCTCCTGCCAATCTTGGTTTAGTTTGTCATCTGGTCTCCCCACTAGAGGTTGAGTTCGTATTCGTAGTCCCCTGGGAGCCATGTTTTGTGCCGAATATGCTTTAAATAACTTAAGATGCCAAATGTTTGATCTAAGGGTTTTAAATGCTTTGGTAATTGAATGAAAAAACATGTCACAATCTACCAAAGAAGTCTGAGCCAAATTGACCGGATCATTGCTTGGCAAATTCTCAATACCAAATACAGCTATGTCTTGCCGATCAGCACATAATCCAGACAGAATGTTATTCAGATCCATGTTGTGAATGATATTTTGTATATGCTACTATTAATAATTGGTGGAGCACAAAAAAGCAGCAAAGATGTGCAATATTTCAACCAAATTAGTAGAACAATAGTCAAAAGGCCCAGTGGCACCAAAAATTGGAAGATAGTTAAACGCCAATCCAAAATTAAGAGTCACAAGGGTAGGCAGAAAGCATTGATTAAACAGAAAAAAACAAGGACTAATGAATCCCTATGGGAGGCAAAACACAATGAATAGCACAGAAAAGTAAATTACAGTATTCCATATAAGACTGTTAGCTTGTATTCTCAGTTAAAGCATCCAGACCTAAGAATGGTTAAATGTTAGATGATAAATGGTTGAGTCACGATTCCAATTAATCACTGGTGGGTGCCCCAATGAACCAAACTAACAGTTATGTGTAACGGCTAATACTAGTCGTTAAATTCAAGTGTTGGAACACACAAGTGAGAATATATTTGATCACTAAGCAAATGATCAAAACACTGGATCCACTAAGGAAACCATAAAACTCCATTCACCATGAAAGGATTTTATGTGTATATAATGAACAACTGTTTAGTAGTACTAAAAACGAATGTGGACCTCTCTAAAGATCCGATTGGAGTGGTCTAATTAGGTAATATACCTTTGATCGAACAATACCCCACTCACAGCTGGATAAATCCTCTAATCACTGTACAAAATATTGTTGATTGTGTTATCAACCATATAAAATATTCATCCAATTAGCACACAAAACAATTGGTGGAAATAGTCCAAGTTTTAATTGTGATTGGGGGACCGAGCAGTGGCCCGTTTCTAAGAAGACAACTAGACTGGTAACCTGCAACGAATTGCAAATATAGTTACTGTAAATGCTAATACTTGTTAGTACAACAACAAAAGTAGTATTTCCGTTTGTATATTACACACTTATCTGGAACTATAATCTGACTATAATCTGACTATAATATGACTGTACTGTCTTACACTGAAGAAGGCTGTTTGCCGAAACTAGTCTGTTTAAGTACTAAAATAAATATATTGGAACTCCGTGCTGCTTTGCTGGTCTATTTGGTGTTTTCTACTTGGTTTGGACCGTGCATTCCCTCGTGCATAGGACTTGGTCTGTTTTATATGTCAAAATTGTCATCTGGTATACATGTTACCAGGACAATATCCTTATGATTATCAAAGGAACGGAAGAAGAAGCTATTGAACTGGTTGAGGTTATGAATTCTTTTTCCACTTTCTTGGATTTTACCCACGACTTTGGTTTAGCTTCCATCAAGTTTTTAGATATTGTTATTGAGAAGGACATTGAGCATGGGAGGTTTAACACCAAAATATATAGGAAACCATCGTATAGTAACTCATTTTTACATTTCTCCAGTTGCCACCCCTTTTTTCAGAAGAAAGGGGTGGTTAAAGGCCAACTCGTACGAGCATCCCGAATGTGTTCTAATGAAGACGCTTTTGAGGAAGAATGCTCTCGGCTAGGTGAAATGTTTTCAAATAGAGGTTACCCCAACAAATTAATTTGTTCAATAACCTGGGAAGTTAAACGCAAAAGGCAAAGTGGGCATTTGGGTCCAATTCTTAAGAGGGGGTACAATGCACCCATGTTGGAAAGTTTAAATTTAGTTAATAATGAGGAAATCACAGAAAATAGAGTCAATAGAAGTATTAATTATAACATCAGCTTCCTTACCCAATTTAATCATAGGGCAATGCAAATTCGAGGTGTTTTGAATAATAATTGGGAATTTATTTTACAAGAACAGCAATCAAATACAATTTTAGGCCTAAAACCCCGAATTGTTTTCAAAAAAGCACCTTCTCTTAAAAATCTTTTAGAACTTCCAATTAAACCATACAAAATGAACAAAGGAATGCATAAGTGTGGGCATTGCAATTATTGTAAATTCATTCAAGTTGGGGCTACATTCTGGATCAGAGGTGTAAAATACTATGTTAACGATAAATGTAATTGTGAAAGCCAAGGCGTTGTTTATCTTGCTACATGTAAAATATGTTCCGCATTTTATTTAGGGAAAACGGAACGCCAGCTAAAACAGCGTATATACGAGCATTTATACGCTATTTCAAAACAAACTGTTTCCAACGCCTTGGCAAAACACATAGTTGAAAATAATACACATAGCTTCCTGTTTAATGTAGTTGAAAAAGTTTATAAAAATCCTCGCGGTGGGCCATGGCATCTAAAACTACAGGAACATGAATTGTTTTGGCAACTTAAAACTAATGCGTATCTGTATCCTGGGATCAACGATATGTGTTCTATAAAATGCTTACTTAAACTGAAAGCTCTTGATAGATAAATGTCTTTCAAGTTTAGTAAGGAAATTTGTATTGTTAAATCTATTTCATAGGTTTAATGGATTTTATAAATTATGACCTCTATATATCTCCATTGAGAATTATTCTTGTTGAAAATTCTTTGCTGTAAGTCTTCAAGAGGGCAGTTTTGTTTGGTAATATTTTATTGTCTGCCACTCTAGTTGGAAAGTAGAAAAGTTTTCCTTTTTCCTTTTATATTGGTAATAACTTTTTGTTTCTTTGTTATTTTAAAGCGACATATTAATTATTTATTTGTGAGTATTAGTAATAACTAATTTATAGTAATTAGGCAAATTAAATAGGGCTGTTTGTAATTAATTAATTATGGCTGTTTTTTAAGCATATAAATTGATGTCTGTGTGTTTTAAAAACTTGTCTGAAGAAGTGCATCTATTGGTGTGCATGAAAGCGCTAACAAGTAAAGAATTTTACTTCTACAACGACTGGCGTTATTTGTTGCTATCATTTTGTTTTTGGTTTTTGAAGTTTGGTTCGTGTAGTATTCTTAATAAAGATCACTAGCATCAAGTCCATAAGATCCAGCCATATGTAACATGGTTTAAATAGAAGAGTATTTGAGAGCTTAAGAAATAGTAGCCACTAACAACGTATGTTAAGTCAACAAGCACAGACTCTGCAAAAGTAAAAGTTATCCGAATAATTTCACATTAAAGTGAACTATTACTAATGTAGAGATTGCTGCAAGCAAACAACTTTGCATTTCAGTGCTTCATCTATAAATGTAATGCCTGCTGCACTTGAGGAATAAATTGTCTTGATTACATTTAAAAAATTGATGTGCATGTGATATTACCATAACATTTTCTGAACTAGATCAGTTATGCAATTGGAAATAGCTGTCAAACAAATGACAACAGGTTCATAGTTAGTAGATATGCAGTCTTGGAGACCACTAAGGAGCCTATTCCAAATTTTCAGTTGTTCCAGGTCACTGCCTGGTTAAGTGACTTGCTGAATGTCACATAGGTAGAAAGATTCATACCCCACACGCTTGCCACAGGAAACAGCTCATCAACAAGTTGGAGATTTAATCTTTTGTTCTAACTGCCAGTTAGGTTTTAAATGAATGCTGCAATCCTTTACAGTTTGGTACTGTAGAGAAGACTGCATCACAGTAATATGCAGAAATGACTACATGATGGATGCTGAAGATCAGATGGCTCTAATCATCACTCAAAATAATGCAGACTGTAAGACCTGACAAATGGAAATCCCTGTTGCAATTGCAGTTGCTGGAGGCTGTAAAGGTACTGCAAAAATATATTAAAATGTAACATGCTTAGACTACTAGAATGCAACACATTTTGACTACATTACAGAATCCAGGCATATTAATGACAGTGCAGTGAAGATGATCAGGAGATAATCTGTATATTCTATTTTTTTAATTTTTTAAAATATTTTTGGACCTGCTGGTCTGAATTTGTAACCTGTCTAAAGACTGATGTAAGAAAACAAACACAAGCAGCTTAGAAATGAAATTGGCAAAGACAAGTCTTTTGTGTATTTTTGTAGGCAGCAATATCAGAAATTAGTTTTAGCACTTGTAGACTTGGTCCATTAGTAAACAAATTCTATGTAGCTCCTATTGATTTGCTCAGCTGGTGCCTTGATAAGCTTTTCTGTAGCATTGCTTTGGAAGGATTTGAAATGGAAATGAAAAATTAGCTGGAAAAGATGGCCTGATTTGTACTGTTGGAAAGAGAGCCCCTGGAAGTATCCAGGTCAGTAAAGAAGTGATACAATGGAAGACGTCCAACCCACATGGTATTCAAGAAAGCAGGCTCTGCTTAATTCTCTGAAGATTAATAGTAAAATGAGACAGACACACACACACACACACACACACACACACACACACAGACACACATACACACGTTTAAATTGCATTACATGTCTGATTTACCACCATTCAGCAGTATCATCCAGGTTGAAATATACTAATTAATTTTATTTGCCAGATGAACAGATGGCTCTTTTTTCCTGATTAAAATTTTGCCTTATAGTTTTTAAGTGAGCATACTGTATACTAGGTAGGTTGCATCTTGTGAAATGCAACTGTTATAACGTCTTTAAGCTTTACATACTTAGTAGAAATCTTAGAGAACTCTGAGCATTACAGTTGATATTCCATAATGAGACATGATTCAAGAGCTGGACTGCTAACGGTCTTAACCTCCAAGACATTATTATTTTGTTGAATTTTTGAAAGGATGTTGGGTGGATGACCTGCTAAAATTAGTCTGATGTTCACAAACGTGTCAGCATTGGGTATCCAAATGCTTACCTCACTGGTCATTAAGATGTACCCTAAAGACCACTTGTACAACTAACTGACACTCTTACTTAATTTTTGGACTACTGCGGTGGTGATGCTGCGGTAGCGTTGTCACCTCACAGTAAGATGTTGCCCTGTCAGCTAGAGCGTCTTCTGTGTGGAGACATGCTTGAATGGGCGTACCTTCGTTGAAAGTTGTGCGTCAAGGCCGACAACTCGGCACGTAAAAATCTACTGCCAATCATTAGCGGACCGGAGTTCCGCTGTGGCGACCCCTAACTGGGAAAAGCTGAAAGACACAATAACTTAATTTTTGGAGTAAAGCTGCGGTGGTGCAGCAGTAGCATTGTTGCCTCACAGCAAGAGGTTCTCCCATTCAATTCTCGGCTGGAGCACCTTCTGTGTGGAATCTGCATGTCCTCCCTGCGGTCGAGTGGCATTCAAAAGACATGCGTAGAATGGGCGTGCCTTCGCTGAAGGTTGGACGTCAAGCTGGCACCTCGGCATCCGTAAAAAATCTACTGGCAATCATTAGTGGACCAGAGTTCTGCTGTGGCGACCCCTAACCAGGAAAAGCTGAAAGAAGAACAACTTAATTTTTGGAGTAAGTTGTGAATTCAATTTGAGGATTCTATTAACTTGAAAATGTGTTACCAACTAAGTTTGCAATTTAAATCTTTGCATTATATAGTTTTTCTTCCAAAATTCTTACTTTCATAGGTATTTGTTTATGAATGACACTTAAAAGAAAATTAATGGATTTCTTGACAGGAAAAGCTGATATTCAGTTCAGTGAAACCTTACATGTATTTGCATTTTGTAACATAAAGAATTTCATGAATATAGAAAGCATCCTGCCATTATATTCCAATATCAAAAAAGTTAAGTTTATAGTGATAGACTGCTTGAGGAAGTGTTTTGGCAAGAATCTTAAACATCTGAATTTTCCTTTCTGCTCTGTAACGGTCCATGACTAAAGGAATTGTGACTTCTTATGATATTTTTTTCAAATCTGCTTCAGGCAATGCTTGCATTTTACATGTTGCTTGATTCTCTGTATTAGGTTT
Source organism: Protopterus annectens (assembly GCF_019279795.1). Taxonomy (NCBI): domain Eukaryota; kingdom Metazoa; phylum Chordata; order Ceratodontiformes; family Protopteridae; genus Protopterus; species Protopterus annectens. The sequence goes on from NC_056750.1 coordinate 391,130,596, forward strand.
GGCAACCCATAATACATATTGATCTTGTAGGGGATCATTTTTTAGTATTAAGTATTATCTAATAAAACAGAAACTTTTAAACATTGGCGCATATAACTGTAAGCCTCGCTTTAATGAATTAGTATGTGAAAACAGGCTTGTATTTTTAGCTAGATGTGCACGAGTACTGCATATGCTTTAAGCTGTATTTTGTAATGGGACATCTTTTTTAAGGTACGAGTTCAGAAGATAAGGCACTGCTGCAAGAATTTCAGTTCAGACACCAGCAGAAAAAATGCACAGATGAAATACAGATGTCTTTCCTTAATCACTGTTGCAATTTTCCTTACTAGCGTGATATACTACCAAGGGTAGCTGTACGTCTAGCCAGCTTATAAAAACCTGGGTCCTTCCTTGTACTGTACATCAGGCTCTTGTCCTACATCTGAAGTGTAAGGTACATAAGTAACATATAAGTGCAAAACCTCAGAACTTCTTTGATGTCATGCCCTCCCTCTTTTGTCCTGTTTTTTTTCTCTCTCTTTTTTTCCTCTGGCCAAAAGGATTCATTTTCTTTCCTTTTTTTTTTTTTTTTTTTTGGATGTACATATACCGTGTTCTTTTATTTCTCCCCAGATGCTCATGTTCTACTTGCAATTCTGCTCTGAGAGTTTTGTTCTCATACTTCACTCATATACCTTTCACTTTGGACATTGGACACACACATGACATATAGCATATGGAAGGGCCCAGGCTTTGGTATGCTGGCCAGACATACGGATACCTTTGGCAGGATATCCTTATAGTAAAGAATGCTGCAACAGTGATTAGTAGGCCAAGTCCTGTTGTAATAAGTTCTTATTCAACTGTACTTTCTTGATGTAAATGACATGATAAAGAACTAAATCCTTATATTTTTCTTTTCACTTTTATCACTTAATAGGTTTATAGGTGTATACTAGGCTAGCTACCACTAGGGCACTTTTAAGCCTACCTATGCAACCCAAATGTGACCCACAAATTTGATTTCTATAGGGGTGATTTACTGACTACCTCTGCCATCTGAGACGTAGGTGCCGGACCAGGTGTGAATTACTGATTACACATCCATTGGTCCAAGTTGGACTTAAATAGGGTTAGGGAGGAAGTCTGTTTACATGGCTGGGGAGTCTGTTCCAGAGAATGGGAATTCTCTGAGAAACATATCCATTTCTCCAACATGTCCTGTTTATGTTCCAAGCAAAATTTAGGTCTTTTGATCTGGTAATTCTGATTCTGTTTGTTTTGTGGATCTGCAAAAGGTTCATCCAAACAGAGTTCAGGGATGCCTTGTACACCAGGCAGAGATCACCTCTCAGTAGTTTGTATGATGCAGAGTAGAGAGACAGGGCTTTGAGGTGATAAGTGTAGGACTTTTTGTTTACTCCCTGTATTCTTTTTGTAAGGAACCTTTGTGGACGTTCCAGTTACTGCATGTGTCTGGTCAGTTACATAGCAAAAGGAGCATTATTGTCTATGATGGGTCTGATGAGGGCCAAGTACAGTGGTATAATGACTTCTCTGGACATAGATGCCATGCTCTTACTTATAAGTTAAACAACATAGAAGGATTTTCTTACTACCTTGGACACATGTTGGTTGAAAGCTAGGTTACTACGTACATGGGTTCTCAGATCCTTGACTAGTGAATTGATGTTTAGCAGTGCTTTATTGATGAAGTAGTTACCCATTGTGGCTGACTTCACAAAAGGTAGTATAATGCATTTTTTGCCATTGAGTTTTAAGCCATAGCTTTTGCACCAGGCATTTTTCTGTGTTAGACCTTCCTGAAGGGTGTTCTCATTTTAGAGGGGATTCAATGACTGCTCCCAGATTGCAATCATCTGCAAACCTGGTTAGCCAGAGACCTTCAATATTGGATTTGACCTCCAAGAAGTAGATGCCAAGGAGATGCAGGCCCAGCACAGAGTCCTGATGGACTCCACTAGTGACCAGCCTCTTTGAAGAAGTGGTCTCACCCTTCCTAATCTTGTGGGTTCTATCCTTGTGCCAGTTATCGGGTATGTTATAAAGGGGTTTATGCCTAGTTCTGTAAGTTTGTTGACAATGTCTGCGCGGGGTATTGTATCAATGCTTTAGCCAGATCTGAGTAGGCAGAATGCGCCACTTTCCACTAATCCATTGCCTTAGCAGCCTTTCTAAAAAGTCCATCAGGTTCAGGAAGCATGACCTTCCCCTGACAAAGCCAAATTGGGATGGATCCCATGTCTGGAGGTCTCCTATGTCCATTTTAATAATTTCCATAATAATTTCTTCCATGGCTTTGCAAATAAGATTAGTCAGATTAATTGCTCTGTAATTTCCAGATGTGTTGAAGATCCTCACTTATGAAGGTGGATGATGGTCGTAGTCCTCTATTCTCTTGGCACAAAGCCTGTTTTAGGACTATAGTTAAATATTGACTACAGACGTCCTGGTAAGTTGTATTTTAGACTGTTAAGGAGGCATCCCGGGATGTTATCAAGGCATATTGAGGCTCTATTCTTGGCTTGGTGAGTTCAGTCAGTACATACTCCTTAGTTATAGTTGGAGGGGTTATGTTTGAGGGTATTTCTTGGGTGACGGTTGGGGGTACGAGGGGAGTAAAGTTGTAACCAAATTTGTTCATTAACAGGTTTGCTATATTGCTGGGCTCTGTGTATGTGGCACTATTAACCACCAGTTCAGCACATGACTGTGTGCTGCCCTTGTGGTTTCTGACATATATGAAGAACACCTTATAGTCATCTTTCACCTGGGAGGCTGTCTTAACCTCTAAGTTGGCTTTTTTGACCTAATTATCCCTCTTAGTTGCCTAATTTGTTTGAGAATTTTTATCTTTATGGGAATTACCCATTCTAATTTTTGTCGTAATTGTTTCCCCTTTGTTATATATCCTGTTTAATATGGAATGCTTGGATTTGTTCTGGGCTTGCTTTATGGTAGGTATAGCAGCCTGTATGTAACCACTGACATGGTTGTATGGAGTTTCAGGCAACACTTTCGTGCAGGCTGCTGTATTCTCTAGGGTTGTAGGAACATTGAATTTTGACAAACCATAACTTAATGAAAGGTAGTTTGCCTTGGAATAGTTCCCAACTGTTTCTTGTTTTACTGGGGTTACAGAGTTGATTTTGATTTCAAAGGAGACCGCTTTATGGTCGGACCTTACCTGGAAGTACAAGATGCTGGGGGGGGGGGGAGTGCAGAATTCTCTCATATTTAAGAGTATGAGGTCCAGTATGTTGGAGTCTCTAGTGGGTGTTTTCACTGTTTGGTCATGGGTGTTTATATTTACAAAGTTCAGAAATTTATGTGGCTGTAGATCTGAGGCCATGTAGGATTCCCACTCTATAGAGGGGCAGTTTGTCTTCTATGAGTATGGTGTTAGGTTGGATAGTCATTGTATCCAGTAGGTCCAAGTACGCATTGTGAGCTTCTTGTGAAATGAGGGGTAAAGTATAGCTTGCTAGGATATAGTATGGGATTTTTTAAAATAATCTGCAGTGCACATGGAAGAATTCCATCATCTCATACTGTTAGACCAACCTAGAGCTGTGGTTGTTGTTGATGTATATCAAGACACCTCCACCATTAGCCCTTGTCTGTGCAGCTACTGGTCTAAAAGTGTGGAAGACACTGAAACCTTATACTGCTAGGGTACTGTTTGCTGCTTTAAACCATGTCTTGGTAACTGCACAGATGTCTGTATTCTCAAGTGTGGGGAGGGCTTGGAGGGAATGTAGTTTATTTAGGCTCCTGGTATTGATTTTAATATGTTGGTAGGTTTGTCAGTTTGGCATTGCCTAAAAAAGCATTATTGGGATGTTAAAAGTTTTAGCCAGTATTCAAAAGTCTAGAGGGGACAGGTGCAGATCATCTTTGACAAAGTGATGTGTTCTGTTAACCATGTCTTCCCAAGCTAACAAATATCAGATCCCCATAGAATGAGACCAGAAAAATAGCCAGTTGTTAAAATAGGTCATCCTTTGCTCATACTGTGGCATCCTCCTCAGTGATGATGATAATATGGTGCTCAATATTAGGCTCATACCAGCCTGAGACACACAGTCTGAGAGCTCCGTAATGTCTCTATTCATATAGTCAAGGAAGATATGTCTTGGGAAATTTTTACCTACATGGACTGCGATGGAATCATACTGGTACCCGTGGTGTAATGACTTGAGCTTGTGCGTGATTTGGCAGATCCTGGATCCAGATGAGCAACTAACCATTATCTTCTTGTTCATCCTTGTTAAAGGGGCATTAGTATATCCTACAATGGAGTCCCCTATCTCAAGAGTCTTGGGAAGAGTGTTTGCTTACCTTAGCAGCTTAGTGTTTGGGGTTCCATTGAGTGTATTTGTAGTGTTAGCTGAAGTCCTTCCATGTCACTGTTGCAGTATTCATAATTAATGGGATTTCTTGTGAAGGATTTTCCCACATCCAGCCAGTATACCAAAAACTTCAACTTTTACCAGTGCCATGTGTCAGACATGTGCTCCCTGCATCAGTGTAGGGCATACAAGTTATGTATGGATGTTCCAAACTCAGAGCTTGTTTGCCACCAGTCTGAATACCATAGTTGAACACATGTCTAAAAGCTCTTTGCTGTGCTAGTTTGAACATCTGTCTAAACACTCTTCACTGTGCTGGTTTTACTGAGCCTCTTTCAGATAAGTATCTGTTCTTTTCTTTTATATTGTATTTTGAGAGTTCATATATTCCAAGAAAGGGAAGTGTCAGTGTGGGAGGCAGATTCCCCATAAGGGCTGACACAAGTGTTTGTTTTTATCTAGGCAGTTCTCATGACCACAGTCAGTGCTCTATTTGTAATGCACGTGTGCTGAAGATTCTTTGCAGCCATCTGTTATTACTTTCCATTTATCTTAAGAACCTGGGTCTTCAAGCCGTTGGCCTAGAATAACATGGCTGAATCCAAACCCATGATGAGGCACAGCCACCTCTTAAGAAAAAGGCCAAGAAGTTGAGGTCTGATGCTGCTGCTGCTGTCCAGCCTCAGCCAGATGTCTCTCAAGGTAGATAATACCTTTGAAGACTGCCCAGTGCTGATGTCTATTTCCCTCTGCTGTAACTGTGTCAGAGGCTGGCATGGAATCGACTGCTGACACATCCTCCAAGACATTATAAATATCCACAGAGGATGTGGCATGGGAAACCTGGCTATTTATATCTGAGGGGCCTAGGGGGATTCCCCAGATCTTAGGGAGGAACTTCCTGGTACCGTGGTTGAGTTGAGGCAGGGTTCTGAGCTACCAAGGTTGACTAAAGCCATTGTCCTCCTTATGAAAAGACTAAGGGTATTTCCCCCACTCCAAAGGATCCTCAGAAGGAGTGGCAATACTTTACTCAGGGCTTGTTTAATGCCTTGATTGCTTCGAGACAACCCCAGGAAGATTCTGTTCCTGCCCCTCCTTGGTCTTCTACTCCTAAAAGACCAAGGGAATCTGATTCCTCTATTGAAGAATCAGACTCAGATGAGGATTCCTTGGCCTACTCCTCCCAAATGCCATCACCTTTGGGTTATGGTTCTGAGAAGGAGTAAGAATTGTACTTTGAGGATACAGTGGTTTGCATTTTAGGTAGGATTGCTCCAAGTTTCTGCCATCCAGAAAAGGTATTATGAGTTGTTGCAGATGTACTCCCCTAAGCATTCTGCTGTTCCCCCTGGTTTGGTTGCTTCCTTGGCTCTTGATTTCCACCCTCTTGCCCTTAAGAAGCCTGAATGTTTTTATAAGGTGCCAAAGGCATTCAGGTTTCTTTACAGGTGTCCTTCTCCTGACCCACCAGTAGTCTCTGTCTCTGGTGATAATCCTTCTCAGCTTTTGCCTTCTTCCAAGCTTCCTCCCTCAGACAAGGACAGTTGAGCTATGGTGAGGCTGGGGAAGGAAGTCTGTGCGTCTGCCACCTTGGTATTTCATGCCACAAACTATGAAACTGACATAACCAGGTATATTTTATCCCTTTTATCTTACCTTGGGGGGATTCTGTCTGACCTGCCTGATTCTGAGGCTAAGTCCACTGCTCTTTCTTTGGTGGGATCCACATCTCATGTGCCTCATCACTCCATGTAGCTATGGTGCTGCTAATGCCTCCAGTAGAGCTGCTGCTTCAGGCTGTCTCATGAGATGCTATTCCCAGCTTCATCTTCAGGCTTTGCCTGATGACATTATGGATAAGCGTCTTGATGCTCCTTTGGATAAACAAAATCTCTTTGGTACTCCAGTGGTGGATTTATTTAAGACCTTACAGGAACAAGGCAGGATCATGAAGGATCTTAAGCAGATTTTTGTCTCTCTTATTCTGAAGTATCAGTGGAATCATTCTGCTAAAACTGGTTTTGTTTGTAGACAGCCTAGTCAACCCTCCAAAGATAAGAAGGTTCCTAGGTGCATTTTTTTTCTGATAGACCATCTCAGATGCCTAGACCTCCAAAACCTTCCTTTCAGGAAAAATCTGTCTCCGTCTGACATGTTGTCCTCTTTTCTCAGCTTTATTTCCTTATTTTTCAGAGTTTCTCTGTCACTTCTTATTTGGTGATGAATTACTTCAGACTCTTGGGTTCTGTCAATCATCCATCAAGGCTACTTTGTGGTCTGGGGAATCCCTTCCCACTCTTTTTGTGCATTCCTTAACCCCCTTCAGATCAAATTCACCATTTTCAGGGGTATTGCACGGTTTACTGGATCAAGGCACATTTTAACCCATTACAGAGACTGTAAGAGGTACAGGGTTTAATTCTAGGAGGCTTCTGGTCCAGGAGAAGAAGGGGTCCCAGAGATCTATTGTAGACCTTTCCTTTTTGAATACTTTTCTCAAGATACCCACCTTCAGGATGCTGTCCCTCTAGACACTGTTTCCCCTCTTGCTACCACAGGCCTTTTTGTTTTCTGGATCTGAGGGACACCTAGCTTTATATTCCCGTTCATCCTGTATTCAGGAAGTATTTGTTTCTCTATTTCATTCTCTCATTTTCAGTTCTCTGCTTTGCCCTTTGGTCTTTCCACAGCCCAAAGGGTATTCACCAAGTGCCTTACTCCAGTCATAGCTTTCTGCAGACTTCAAGGAGTACAAATGTTTCCTTTTCTGGAAGGTATGCTCTTTCAGGACCCTGACTCAGACTTTCAGACTGACTTTCAGACTCCTGTTGCACAGTCTGAGTTTCACCATCAATCTCCAGAAGTCTGTCCTGTCTCCCTTTTAAGATCACATCTTTCTGGGCTGCAGGATCTAAACTGTTATAATGCTGCCTCTCTGCCTGCCTCCAAGGTTGTGTCTGTAACAACCTACTTTCAGTCCTTACTTCCTTTGTCTCTCATGCCTGCAGGGAATTTCTGAGGGCTCTGGGGTCATGGCCTATATATCCCCATCCTCCCTTTTGAAAATCTTTGTTAAAGTAAGTTTCAGTGGTACCTGTGGTCAGTGTGGCTTCAGCATTGCCACAGTGTGAAGTTTCCAGTTTCCTTACAACCTTAACTCCAACTTGAGCTTCATTGGTAGATTCAGCACATATCCCTCAACCCAGGTGCCCTTTCCAGCCACTTGCTCTATCTCAGGAGCTCTTTGCAGACACTTCCAATCATAGGTGGGGGGGCTATTTCCGGTGGTTTGAGGGTTCACGGTCTGTGGCCCCCTTAGTGACTGGATCACATCAACATCAGAGCTTTGGGTACTTGGTCCCTAGGCCCTTTAAGGGGGTCTTTACAGGCAACACCACAGTTGTGGTATGTCAATAAGCTGGGGGAGCACAAGGTCTTATCTTATTTGCAGACTAGTCCTTCAGGTGGAAATGTATTAATTTTTATTGCACGGGTGTGGTACTGTTGGCAGAGATGTGTTTGCATCTGTTTGTACTGCAGGGTAAGGGTAATAAATAGTTGGCATTTCTTGTCTATGGTTCAGTTAATGGTAGGAAAGTAAGAGTAATATACTGTATGTGTAGAACATGGAGAATATGCATTTTTTTATCTATTTATCACTAAAACTTCTGCAATTGATTGTATTCCCTTGTGTCTACTAGTTGATGGCTCTGTATTAGTTGTGAGAGGGTTGCTGACTGTATAAGTTGAGAAATGATAATACTTTAAATATCCTGATGCCTACCTACATTCTGCATGTTTTGTGGTACACTTTACAGATGATGCTACAATAAATGCCTCATCGAGAATAGAAATACAACCACAATCTTTACATGTTGGGATGCTTAATAAACAATACAGCCACTTGCTACTTGGTGTCAACAGTGAAGAAATAGACTTGTTTTATGTGTCTGTTTAGTAGCGCAGAAGTATAATTTGTATTTAGAAAAATGGCCCAACAATTATCAGAAAATCAGAAGCTTTGGATCTAGAATTTCAGTTTATTGCTCACTGTGAGGGGAATAGCTGAAAACATTGAAAATGGTACTGTGTTCTACATTTCTGCATGAAACTGGGGAGGAAGCCTTGATATTTTAAAGATAAGAAAAAATCTCAGGAATTAGAAGTGCAGGAATTATTGGCAACTGAAAAAGAATTTGCCATTCATTGTTTGCAAGTGTAGGAGGCTCTACAGAAACTGTAAGTGGTTTGTTACTGGAGTGAAGAATCTAGCCAAGACTATGAACTGAATTGCATTGATCCATTAATAAGTGACAGAATGTTTGGCATAATAAAAAAGAAAACAAAGGGAAGGCTATTAAGTGAAGTAGACTTTAAATTATCAAAAATTGTTGGTGGATAAAGAGTGAGAAAAGTTACAAGGACAGGAACAAACCGAGGAAATGGAAGGAAGTTATTACTAATGTATGGATACAATGAAAATGTGAAAATGAATACCTAAATGAGATTGCATTTTAATAATAATGGAGGTTATGAAGACAGTCATGTAGTGCACCTGAAGTGCCTCGTATTGATAAGCTTTACAGTAGCTATGGCAGAAAGAAAAAAAAATGCAGAGTTATATGTATTTTATGCAAGACTCTGAGAGATGTGTAAAGCTCTGAACTGTGAGAAGCACGTTTTTTATCAAAAAGTAAACTAAAGAGCTTTTATTTCAAGTCTGCTTAAATATTTTAAGTTGCACTTATAGAGTGACCTGTTTGTTGGTACTTTTTTCATACTTTTCTATTTTTTCATGTTTTTGCCAAAAAAGTTATCTGCTTGCATTTTTTTAAATTTGTTATGGGACCTTAGTCTTGTAGCTCCATTTGCAGTTGAGAGGATCATGCATTACTGCAAGATTGTTGATATATTATACTGCACTTTTATGTCCAGAGGTAGAATTATATGTAAAAGGTAGCTTTCTGCATTTTGAAAATGGTCTGGGCCTTAATCTTGTAGTTTCCTTTCCAGTTGTGGTAGAACTGTTAACTGCTACCAGATGTGAGCTCCATTTAGTCGTTTATTACTTAATTTTTCCATAAACAGTGTTACTGGCAAATTTCTGCATGGTCTGGTGCCTTGGACTATAGCTGAATTGCAGAAGTGTTAAGTGTTATAAATTATGCTCCAGGACTGGTGTTTCACTGTTTTTTTTTTCAGTTAATTATGTTCCGGTTTTGTTGCTGGAGTCTTACAGTCTGCTTTTCATTTACCTGCTTAAAGTAGCATTCTAGTGCCTTTCTGTTATCTTGTCATTTGTGTCTTCCTCAGCTCCCACTAACCTACCTGGGGTCATTGACTTGTAGCATAGTGGTATAGGACTAGAGCTCCAACAGTGGCTTTATTTGACTGGATTTCTTTCTAGCAAGCCTGTTATAAACAACACAGTGCTACTACTACACAGACTTTTTATGGAAGACTGAGAGGTGTGGAAAGCCCCAAAAATGAAAGCTAATTTATTTCAATTCTGCTTAAATGTTTTACGTTGCACTTATAGTGGCCTGAGTGGTGATACTGATTTTGTTCTTTTCTGCATTAAGCTAACATTTCTGAAATTCTAATCTACCTGGGGTCATTGACCTGTATCTCAGAGTGTCAGGACTAGAGCTCCAGTAGTGGCTTTATTTGATTTACATTCTTCTCTAACCTGCATGCTTCTTACAGCTGTGTCTCTGGTTTCCACCCATTATGTTAATATGACTTCCAAAGTCCATCCCTCCCCTCTTTCATTGTTGCTCATTTTCCAGAGTTTCCCATTTGCCTAACAGCTTAGCCACACTCTGAGAGGGTCTTAATAAATCCTTCATCCTTGGCAGATAAGAGATATATTTCATTATTTTGCACTTCCGTTGTTAGGGTGCTACTGCTTTATTTTTGCTTTATTTGTTGATTTTGCACTTTAAATCATTTTAAAGGTCCCTAATACATGAAATTTCCTTGTCTAGGTGGTGTGTTTAATTTGCTTTTTAGTAGCATTACACTCTCAGTCTATCTTGTTTGCAATTTTACATTAAGAAGAATAGGATAGTCCATCAAGTTGCTCTAGGTGGTGGCCTGGTCTAAGTCTCGAAGCACATAAGAAAGCAGTAAATGTAGACATTGTATTGGCCAGAGGACTTAGAAGCCAGTTTCTTGCGTTTTAAGTGGCTGTATAAATTGGAGCATTTGCACACCATTGCCCATTGTACAACAATTAGTAGTGTCCTGTATAGACACAGATGCCTGGAAACCAAATTTTCCCAATAAAACTACCTCTGAAACTTTTTCAGTAGCTTGGTGAGTGTTGAGCAAGTACTTTATGCATTGAATAGCAGAGAGCAGCTAGTTTGCACATTGAGGAGCACTGTCCCTTGAATTTAGCAATATATAGCCTAGTGTAATCTCTGTCCCCAAAAGCACCATTAGTCAGCCCACTATTAACACCTTGTGTACTGCACCCTTGTAGCTCACCCTGTAAGGGACCTGACATGGATATGCACTTTCCCAGTTTCTTTGCATCCAGTTTGGTGGATATGGGTATATTGAGACAAAGTAACAATTGTCAAATGTTCATTTACAACTGTTTAATCCTCAAAGAAATTAATACAGTACGTGAGAGATGTACATACACAATGTCTCTCTAGGCAGAAATCTCTCTTACATAGCAGTTTGGTTGTCAGAAACCCCCAGGCTATACCCACTGCACATAGTACGTACCCCACATAGACCTACTTATGCTGATGCACTTAAATGCATTTTCCCCAACCCCAAAGACCCCCCAGACATTCCACCTGCAAAAAAAAATTATTCTCAGCAAACGAGGAACCAGTAGGGATAAACAGCGTGTAACATTGTACACAGCAGCACTCAATGGGACCTCAACTACCAAGCCCATAAGGCAAGTCAATACACTAAGCCAATGAAAAAACAGATGTCTGATGACAAGCACCTCTTAGAGAACACACAGGTTAATATTATCAAAAAACAAAGAGGTGGCAAACACAGTAAGTGGGGTGTAACTATATTTTATTACAAAATGATAAAAACAGAGTAAGTGCTTTCGCATGTATTAAAGATGCTTCTTCAGACTCATTTCAAGTAAAAACAAGGCAGTATACTTAAGTATTTAGCCAAAGCACATTCATCAATCAAGTAAACATGCAAATTACTGTGAAGTCACTCAATGAATAAAAATCACAGCACAGCATACTCCTGAAATAATCACGTGCTGATAAAATGTTATATACACATACAACGATCATAAAAAGAAAATTCATGTTATAATTTCCAAGTATGTATCATAAACCTAAGACATACATATTAATATGAAACCTATTTTTAATAATCTATTTTAATACGACTTATGCTAATAGCTACGCCAACTTAGTACTGGCAGCTTGGGAAAATGAGTATATGTTTAATGATAGGATTAAACATGCCGGGAATATCATATGGTATATACGTTTTGTAGACGACGTCTTCCTGTTGTGGGGTGGTACAACTGATGAATTACAAGAGATGGTAGAATATTTTCATAATACCACTGAATTTTTAAGATTCACTAGCCAATACTCAAGGGACTGTATTGAGTTCCTGGATGTCTTGGTTAAAAAGACAGATCTGAATGAATTAACAAAGGGATGTATAGAAAACCAGCTTGGAGGAATAGCATTTTACATAAGAAGAGTATGCACCCCACATTTGTATATAAAAATGTTATGAAAGGACAATTCATGAGAACAAGCCACCTATATAATACAAATGAAGGCTTCAAAAAGACAATAACAACATTAGAAAAGGACTTTATAGCCAGAGGTTATAGTAAGAAGGATATAGATGAAAGTATTAAATATACTATTGTTAATAGAGATGGAAAGTTTAAACCCTTCTTCACAGATACCATAGAAGAAGATAGGAACAGAGACGATACCAACAGCATGAAAATAAGATTTGCTATAACTTATTCTAGCAACGTTAGAAGGTTTTGTAATATTTTTGAGAAAAATTGGAATGTTCTACTGTCAGATCCTGAGCTGAAGAAAGTACTAGGAGATAGACCTAGCTTTTGCTTCAGAAATAAAAAATCTTTAAAAAGGCAACATTGCTATAAATCTACTACTAAGGAATGACTGAAGCAATCAAATAGACAGGGGACTTTTCCTTGTAGAAATTGCATGGCAGGCGAGTACCTATATAGTAAATCTATATATAAACATCCCACATTAGGTTTCACAACTGATGTTGACTTTTATGCTGATTGCAAAACACAGAATTTGGTTTATTTTAGTTTTTGCACTGTATGTCATGTTTTTTATATAGGCAAGACAAATAGATGTTTGAAGGAGCGTATTCTCGAACACCTTAGAGATATAAAGAACAAGAAAGATACGAACGCCTTAGCAAATATAAAACACATTTTTAATTTTATGGTTCTAGAAGTAATAAATAAAAGTAATAGAGGGGGTGACACAAAGAATAGAGTAGAAGAAGCAGAACAAAAGTGGATTTTATTACTTCAAGCAGACAGGCTCCCTGGGTTGAATAATGCTGTTTCGTGGAAACCTTTTTTAAAATCTAGACCACTTAAACATTAATTATTTATTTGACCATACCATACAGTATATGTAATATGTATTCTTGTAATTTTTGTATGAATTGTGATGTATATGTACTTTTAATTGTTACTAAGTTTAAAGTAGATGGTTACACTATGTAATTGTAGCATAAAAGATTAATTAGATGATGTCATGGTAGAATGTGACTCTACTGGATGAGCTAGATTTTAAATAATAATGTTTTAACTGTTTGATGAGTCTGAAGAAGCGATCAGTTGTTTTAGATCGTGAAAGCACTTACTCTTGTTTTAATAAAGAGAATTTGTTGGAAGTGGAACTGGAAGTGGATTTATATCTGGATACTTGGATATTTGGATTTATAACCTAGATTTTTCAGCCGTGGTCTACCTGTTGTTTTTTTTCTGTTTAAAATGTTATATATAGATGATCGACTTAAATAACTGTGTTAGTTTTTTCTGACCTTCTAGGGGAATACAGTATTAGTCAGTTTTGGAGGACATGGCTAATGGACTGATGGTTTCACATGTCCCTCTAGGGCTGTCAATATTGGTTAAAACATTCATACTTACCTATTGCACACTTTCCACCGCTGTCTCTCAATAGCAATACTTACGGGGACTTTAATTATCCCCATATTGGCTCTGTGATATGAGAGAATGCTGCTTACCAGTGTTGTTATACTCCCTCTAGTAAAGTTGGTCCACAGTGCAGCCTTCTTCAAAATAAGAATTAGTTTTGCAACCCCAGCAAGCCCTGCAACAATTAAAAGCTAATTCAAGGGAAGCTATGTTTTAATTTAATAAATTAACCTTAAATTTCCTGTCCTCCAAACCCCCACATTACAGCCAGCCTATGTGGAATTATTCACAGATGCTCTGTACAGCCATGTCAGTGATTGCCTAGAGGCCGCTGTGCCTACCAGAATTAAGCCCAAAAATTAACTCAAAACAAACTACCCTGTGGAATCCAAAGTTAAAAAGTCGTAGCTAAAATTAAGAAATTTTAGTACCAAAAAGATAAAAACTCTCTCATCAAACTTCTAACATAATCCCTCCAGTAGGGGGCAGGTCTTAGATGTGCTGTCTAAGGTGAAAAATATAGGAGGGGGGGCAACTGCCAGGCAAAAAGTTTTTAGAGAGCGATCAACTGGGCAGAGTCAAAAAAAGCCAGCCATAAAGGTATTAGAGAGGAAAAGAAGTGAGTTAAAGGAAGAGATAAAAAAAGTTGGGGAGAATGTATGATTCATGTAGGCTCCTGGCAAGGGCAGAAACACTGATGAGTATGGATCAAATTTTTAGTTGGTTATCTATTATGCTGCCCAGGAGTTTAGATAGCTTGGCTTCATTAAGCCATTTTTCTACAACAATGAATATGTTTTGTATAGGGGAATGGAGATGTGACATGTCAGAGGTAGTGATGAGGGTTGAGTCATCTGCATATTGGATAAGAGTTGAGTGACTGCAGGCAGTATAGAGGTGGAAGGGGCCCTGGATCAGATTGTTTGTTGTTGGAGTGGAGAGAACCACTGCAAAGTGGTAGGGAGAGATTAAGATCAGTTAGTTTAGTCTGTAGTTTACAGTGAGACACAATATCAAATGCTTTGGATAGGTCAAGGAAGGGACAGGATACAAGTTGATTATTATCTCTGGCCTGAGCAACTGTGAGTAAAAGATAAAAGGACAGTAGCAGTACTGTGGTTTGGGAGAAAGCGGTGTTGGGTAGGTGTTGAGATTTTCATGGATTAGGTATTTAAGCAGTTAAGAGTGGATGAACTTTTCATGAATTTTAGAGGTAATAGGATGGCTATTGGTCTATAGTTAGAGGGATCTGTGGAGTTACCTCCTTTGTGCAGTGGTATAGTGTAGACTGACTTCCAGATGTTTGGAACTATTCCTTCTTCAATAGCTCATTTATTGGTATAGAAATAGGGAAGGCTATGGATTCAGCAACAAGCTTGAGAAAGAGGGGGGTAGTTTATCAGCAGATGGGAAGCGGGGTTTACGTTTATGAAGAAGAGATTTGATATAGGAGATGAGGACAAGTTTGAGAGAGAGAGGATTTTTTTTTTCTTATAAGTAGGAGATGTGGAAGGGTTCGAAGGACTGGAATTATGGTCTGAGTGAGTTAGTTTGCAGATGGTGTCTATGAAGTAGTTATTAAGCAGGGTAGCAGTCTCCAGTGGTGTTATTAGAGAAGGGATTTGGGGTTGTGGGTTTACCAGAGTGAAGAATATTATTGATAGTGGACCATAATATTTTAGAATTGGAGAGGTGATTAGTTTGTGCTGTATTACACAAGTTTTATCTTGTCCTGATAAATGTGCTTTTTTTTTGTAAGGTTTCTGATTTCCTTGTAATTTTGTAGTAGAGTAGTAGATTTGGTTTTCTGCCAGGTTTTCCAAGTACTATCCCTTTAGTGCATTAGGGAATCGTTTTTTTTTTTTTGATAGGTGCATAGGTAGCTTTTATCCTGATTTTTTTTGTGGAGCAAGTGAGTCAAAGATGTTGAAGAAAATCTGGTTAAATTTTTCAACAGCTTCATTAAAGGGAGGGTGGTGAAGGAAGGACCAGTTAACAGATGCCAGTTTAGAGTTAAATGATTTGGTATTAAAGGAGGATAATTTACAGCAGTCTTTATATATGTGGGATCTAGGTATTTGGATAGATTGTCTTTGGATGTGAATAGGGAGGTGGTCACTAAGGGAGTCAGGCAGGGTGCGGGGGTTGTGGTAAAGATTAGGGTCTGTAGTAAGTATCTAATCAAGGATGGAGGTGGAACCAGAGTTTTTATTAATATGTGTGGGGAAGAGATGAGTTGTTTAAAGCCATATAGGTTAATACTAATATTTGGAGAGTCTGTCATAGGTTTTGACCAGTATGTTTACATCTCTCAGAATGGTAGTTTCATAGGAAATGTCCACAAGTCATGACAGTATATTTTCTAAGACTGGAATGTTGTTTCCTGATGGGATATATATTGATGCTACAGCAAAATGTTTATGGGAATTCAAGTGACAGTTAAGTACAATTAGTTCAGCAGTGTGAAAACTTGATAATGGTGTTTGTAGGGGGAGAGATTGGGAAGATCATAGTAGATAACTGCAACTCCACCACCTTTTTTTGTCTCCCTATCTAATCGAAATATATTGTAGCCAGGGGGTAGAATTTTGTTATTTACTATGTGGGGTTTTAACTAAGTTTCAGTTATAGTTAAAATATGTGGTGAATGTTGAGCCATCCAGGAGTGTAGTTCTGTGGTTTTATTGAGAAGGCTTTGCAAATTAATTGAGAATGAGTCTCGGATTTTGGGGGTGGAGCATTAGGGAGGAGGCAGAGATGTGTTAGGTGGAGGTAAGGGTGAGGAAGGGTGCATGCAGGGGTTGAGTGAAGGGCAGGAGGGACAGGGGTTGGGATGAATGTCCCAACTAGGAGAATAGTCATTGCAAGTAATGCAGGGCATAGATGAAGTGGGCTGAGGCTATAGAACAGTACTTTAAGTTTGTCCGTGGAGGAGATGAGTGAGAGTTTTGACCTTGTGCAGATGTAATTTAGAAGTGGTAAAGAGTAATGGAGAGATGTAGGAGTAGGTTGGAGTACAGTGGTTAAGGAAATGTGAAAGAGTAGGGGATGGGCTTGAGTAGTGTGTGTTGTGGTATGAGGTGAGTTGAAATGGATGAAAATTGGGGTACTTGGGTAAAGGGGCGACATGATGTAAGAAGAGTGAGGGGAGGGGAATTTTGATTATAAGGTAGCTAGAGAATAATTATACGTTGGTAGAAATGGGGTGGGTGTGGTATGTAATTAGGTGTTGTAATCTAATTGGCAGGTTGAGGAGAAAGGGGTATAGATTAGTTAATGAGGATAGAGCACAAATCATATTATTGCAAGGGTGGCTGGGAATGGTGGTAGGGTAGGGGAGCAAAGTGTTATTACAGTGAAGTGTTTTTTGCTCTTCCCCTGAAGAGCGTGGGGTGCTGTTTGAACTAGCTGCAGTTTTCTTAGGCACAGTCATAGAAACCTCCATGATACTAACAACTTACAGGAAGGTTTAACATGGACAAATGACTGGTGCCATAACCATGGCTTAAAACTCAGTGCCAAGAAGTATGTAATAATACTTTTTCAGACATTAGACATGCAGGGGAAACTACCTTATTGATAAAACACCCCCCTAAAGATACAATAGTAAGGGATTTGGGGACTCTTATCGATAGTAGCCTGACTTTCCACCAACATGTCTAAGGGTGTATGAAAATCATACTCTCACTTAACTTTTAAGTAAGAGCATGGCATTTAAGTCCCAGGGAAGTCATTGTGCCACTGTACTCAGCCATCATTGAGTATAAAGCTCCCTTTGGTATGTACCTGACAAGGCACATGAAAAAACTGGAACATCCATAAGGTTCCTCACAAAAAGAATACGGGGCATAAACACAATGTCCTATGAAAATTGTCTCAACACCCTATCTCTATTACTCTGTTTCCCACAGACTGCTGAGAGGTGATTTTATGCCTGGCATACAATATATCCTTGGATCCTGTTCTGGTGGAATTTTTGCTTATCCGCAAAATGAACAGCATCAGAACTACTAGATTTAAGGATTTAAATTTTTCTTGCAACTTAAAAAGGACACGTTTGAGGAAGACACATGCAGATGCAGAGAATTCCCATCCTCTGGAATAGGGTTTCCATTCCCATGAAACAGAGCCCTTCCCTAACCCTATTCAAGTTCTACCTGGACCATTGAATAGGAAAATGAAAATACAGCCCTGATTTGACACCTATGTCCCTGATGGGCAGGAACAGCCATTAAATCATGTCTTAACTAATTTAAAACCTGTAAAAATAATCTCTAAGGCACAGTAGCTCATGTGATATATTTTGGTTGCATGCCTAGTTTTCAAGAGATATTAAGAATTAGCAAAATATTTCATTCAACCCCACATCGATGCAGGGTGCATTATTAAGACTAAACATGCTTGTGAATCATTTGGGATAAAAGGCACAGAGAAGAGAACTCTGTGCATATTGTTGACATACTCAAAGTACCCAGTGTGGCATTTGGGAGAATAGCTACTGACATGGTAAAAGGAAAGTAACAAGCTCTTGTTTCAAATTGTAGCACCTAGTGAAGCCAACTCTCATATTTGTGGTAGGATGTAAATTGTAGAACAAATCTGCTCTGTCAAAGCAAGGAGTGAGTGAGAGTTTTTCTCTCTATACATCTAGGAGCAGTTGCATAGTCACAAAGGCAACCTTAGTGCAGTACAAGGCCATAGCAAAAATACCTTTTCATTACTATGACAAATTTGCTTACAAGCTTAATAAGTTTGCCAGGAGAATATAAAATGCAAATAAATACCAATGGATGCTGTGCCAATGATACATAGCTGAAAGAATGTAGCTCTTAGAAGAAGTAGAACTGGTCAGAGATTGATGTGAATGGAAAGGCTAGATGTAATTAAGAAGCAGCTAGAGACAGCTTAATTGGCAAATAGTATGGTTACTGTCGAAAAGCAAGACAAGAGTCACATTCTGATAATACTTTAAGGTCTGAATAAAGTCATTCAGTTAGATTTATGTATTTGTCTTAGTTGACTGGGAAAGTCTGACTAGTCAAAAATGCATTTTCAGAGGAGAATTTGGGAGAAAAGCTCCACAATGAAATTACATGTACTACAAAAGATTGCAATCATTTTTGATATACATATTTTACTAACAAGTAAAGGGAGATTTACATATGCTTTGTATAATATTAACAAAAATAAAATCCAAAGATAAATGTGCATATGTCAAGTACCTTGAGGGTAATAGGGAGTTGCAACAAGTAAAGTATTAGTGGGTTATTGTATTGGATAGATAGATCAGATGAGAAGAAATAGAACAGGCATAGATAGTGGTGCAATTAGTCCATGCATAATAGGAGTGAGAATTAAAAGTATCTGTGTGGTTAGTAAAATACATAGACCGAGGCAGATATAGTGAAGTGGGTAAAAACAATGTAGAAGTGGAAGTTAATAGCAGGAATGGTGTTTAGAGGAGATTAATCAGAGGAGCAAGAAAGGCAGTACCAAGTATGGTGTAGGTGTTCTTTAAGTAGGGTTTTGAATGTATGTAAATTTTGTATTTACTTTAAGTAAGTGAATATTGAGTTCCAGAGTTGAGACGTATTGGGATTAGAGTGTATCCCTTGAAGTGTTGTATGACTTATTGATTGTTAGTAGTTTGCCGCTTGAGCAGAGGTCTCAAACTGGATTATTGTACTGTTGAGTGTTTTGAACTGCTGGGCATTTGGAGTATAAGAGGCTGCTTGTGGTGACTGACTGCGAGTAGCTAAGCTGGTTAGGGACTTCTAACCAAGTTAGTTATTTTTATGCCAGACAGTGATGAATTTTATATTCAAGATTGTCTGCAAATGTTGCTTCTTTGTTATAGTTTTGTAGGCGGTGATAATGCTTCTGAGTATCGGGTGGGCATAGAGAAGTATCTGAAGAAGCTAGGCTGATCCTAAAGTGTATCTGTACTGTTTGATCCTATAGAGCAATCCTAGTTTTTAGCGTGTTTCTCTTTTGATAGAGTGAAGTATGTGGTACTCAAATGTGAGTGTCATCAATTATGACTCAAAAAATTGCCTGACTTACTGTTTCTATTATAGTTCTGTTACATCAGGTAATGTGAAATGCATGTTTATGATAGGTATTTAAAAAAAATTAAAATAGTTTAGGTATTGTTTTAGAGTGGAGCACTCAGTTTGATATTTTTTGGGGGGGACTGAAAAGTAAATTAGAATTTTCAAGCTTAGCTTCAATGTCAGTGAAGGAATGTTGGGTGATTTCCTGCAATTTAGATATGGATGAAATGGAACAAATTAGGGTGGAATTGTCAGCATATTGTACAAGGGTGGCCAGTTTAGTAGTAGTATTAAGTTTATTTATGATAATAGAAATAAGGGGCATCAGTATTACTGCTTAAGAAACTCTGAAAGAGACGGGATGAAATTCTGAGAGATCCTGTTGCCATTTAATTGCTTGCTGCTGACTGGATAGAAAGCTCTAGAACCAGGACAGGGGGTGGGGTGAAAGTAATAGGTTAGTAAGTTCAGAGAGGACCATTTGGTGGAAGACTGTATCAAAGGCGTCAGATAGGGAAAGAAAGGGGGAAGGCACCAAGTTTCTCTCATTTCTGATTCGGTTAACTCTGTTAGTGAAATTAAGGTGAGCTGTTACAAAACTGATTCATCCCAAACCCATCTTTGGTTTTAGAGGTGAGATTTACATGGTTATATGTTGCATGAGCTGTGCATGAGAACTCTTTCTAAGTTTTTATGAGAGGCAATAGAATAGCTATGGGTATGTAGCATATTTACTCAAATGATGTACCTCCTCTAAGAAGTGGTATTGTGTAGGATTTTTTTCTAAATGGATGGGACATTGTTTTCAGTAACAGACCAGTTAGTTGATCAGAATGCTGATTGGGAAAGCTAGTGCATCTGCAGTAATTTTTAGACATTCATTTGGAAGTTTGTCAACAGCTGTGGTTGTTGGTTTTAGTTTGGATAGAAGTCTTATGGTTGAAGTTGTTGCTGAGTGCAAGAAAATGGCCTGAGGTTTGCTTAATCAGTGGGAGGAAGTGAAAATGGAAAACTGGGGTTATCATGCATCAGCAAAAGTACTGTCTGGATAAAATGTAATTGAGTAGCTATGGGATTATTTTTGTAAGTAGCTATGGGATTATTTTTGTAAGTAGTCGTAGGACAGGGTAAATATTACCTTGTCATGTCTGGCTAGATTACATATTTGATTATAAGCAGTATATTTGAATGAGCTAAATTGTTTTCTTATTACATAAGATGGGAGATGGTCACAAGACTGTTAAAGTCAAAGAAAGTCAAAGTAAACTTTATTGTCATACAGATCAGCAGAGGGAAAAAGTGAGCATCACTGCACAAAATTTCAGTCTCAGGCTTGTACCATATGAATGAGTTTGCAGAAGGAAGCTAGATTAAATTAAAAAAAATTAATTTAAATAAAAATAAAAATATATATATCTGGTAAACCTCCAGAGGATTTTTTCCTTCTCTGGTTTGTTTCTTAGAATCCAGTCACATATAGATTTCCTGTTAGTTTTTTGTTGTGTTTGGTTGGAGGAATTAATCTGGTGGGTAAAGCCAAATAAGTTTGTCATTGGGCTGATGACATCCACCAAGAAACCTTTGCATTACGTGACCTAAATATAGACTGGCAGTCATCCAGTGAAGGAGATTTTCTGTGGTATTAATGTAATTGTCTGGTGGTTTATAGATTAGTGATGTATATGGACTTTCTTTGGCTGATTCTGAGGTGAAAAAGATTTGAATTTTGATGTTGTTGAATTTTGGAATATTTAGGTTGGTTGGGTAACTTAAGCATTTTTGTAGATAATTGCTATGCTGCCTTCTCTGATGTTTTCTGTTTATTCTCAATGTATTAAACCCTGGGGAATGGATTCATTGTCAGTTATTTCCTTTAGCTAGGATGAACTGCAATATCTGGAGAATATAAATTCAGGCATGCATGGAAATCTTGGATTGTGTGCAAGTATTTCAAAGATTAACATTAAAAAAAAAGTAAGTTATAATGTGAGATAGTCGTGGAGGCATTTGATGTAAGTGGGGGTGACTGATGCACAGAGCTGGGATTTGGGTAAATATGACCACTAAGTCTCATGATGGGGTGGGTGTTGATTTAATGTAATTTAAATTTGAGTTTGAGTTTTATTGGTAAAAAGGTATTGAGAGTCCCTTTTATACACTTCTGTTAGAAGAGTCTGAATGTGTAGATTATGAGAGAAAAGGGAATATAATGAATGTGAAATCAAGGATATTCATTATTGAATATGGGGTGATGTAGATGATATGAGCTGTGATTTTAATTTCTCCAAGTCTTTTGGGTTTCTAATACCATGACTGGAATGGACCACATTCCAAAGTCAAAGTACGATTAAAGTTCATGAAATTAGTATTGTTTCACTCTGATGTTAACCAAAAGTGTCTTCGCAGCACTCGGAATGTGCCCAGTAATGACTCCTTCTGCAATTTGTACGGTGTTACATGAATTGGTAACATATCTAAATACGATTGTAAATTCTTTTGAGGTGTGAGGGTAGTATGGTGATTAGTCAGGTAAGCAAGCAGGGTGGGTATGAAAATCAACAATGAGTGATCGTGTCATAACAGTGAAGTAAATGGAAGAGAGACAAACATTTGGAAATGCATGATGTAACTCACATTGGAAGGGAGAGAGAGACTTTTTTGAGATCTTTGGAGCATAGCATAAGTATGGTAAAATGTTGGTATATGATCTGATGATTTCCTGAAGATGGTGGGATGTATGTTAATTGAAGAAATGAAGAAGGTAGATTATTCTTTGCTTACCAATGAGAAAGTAGTATCAGCAATATCAATTGCCAAGTTCTTTTCAACTCTAGTTGCATACCAGGGAATCTGGTAGATAAATGAAGTTTAAATTGTGAATCACACCATAAGAAAGCTTACATATATCTTAAACCTCTGTTTATTTCATCAGCACTAGAGGTTTCAAAGATATGTTGCACAATTAAATGAAGGTTTGAGGTATGTTGTAAACATAATTTTGAGTCTGACCCAACAAGAATAGATCATAAAAGAGCATGATGAGAGTGTTACAGCTGTTGATTAAGACCTCATTTCAAGCTAATTAAGACTAAATGTAAAATGAGTGAAATACATGGTTCACATTCTTTTGTCAGAGGAAGAACAATTCAGAGGAGTTGTGCAAATGTCAAAGCTAGAAGAGCATGCAAGCATTCATAAATGTTTCTAGGAAAGATGCAGTATCTTTTTTAGTATTTAATATGTCTGTGAGAAATCTGTTCGAGCAAGATGGAGCCAGGAAATGGAACCTTGAATAGGAAAAGTGTTTTGAAACGTTCAAGAAATTCGGCATGGAAGCACAAACATTAAAACAGTATGTTGTGAATAAAGTATTTGGTTTGCAAGTTTGCACCAGTCAGAATTGTATTGGAGCTATGATCCTACAAGACAGTAATCCAGCTATCTATGGATCAGGGGTAATTTACAGATGCAAAGAAGAGATTTACTCATCATAGAAAGGGATTTGTTAGCAAAGTAATATATAGAGTTTTGAAATTCAATATGTGCATGCAAAGAATGATCGGTAGAAAAAGATCAGAAACCCTTGCAAAGCATATTAAAATGGTTTAATTGAGGTGCCTCATGAATTACAGAGGATGTTACTTTATCTATGGAAGTATGATCTGAAAGATAAAAACAGATCAGGCAAAGAGACATAGCAGATATGCTGAGTACAGCACGTTTACAAAACACACAAGAATTTTTAGAATTGCTTGGTTTGTTGGGTAATATAGTACTCGTCATTGACAGAATATAGAGTAAAAAAAAACTCTCGGGAATCTGCTGGACCTGAAATAGACGGACTTTTACTGAAATCTTAGTGATAAAATGGCCTGCACAAAAATCATTTGTTGCAAATGTCTGGCTAGGTATATACTAAAGTGGGCATTGTACTCAATGATGGGTCTGATAAGGGCTGTGTAGAGTGGTGCTAAACTTCCTTGGACCTAGATACCATGCTCTTTGGGTTTGGGTGATATAAAATTAATTTCTTACTGTCTTGGCTATGTGTTGGTCAAAGGCCAGATTACTCTCAACATATGTTCCCATATTCCTAACTATTGAGTCAACTTTTTGGGGGTATTTTATCGCTGTAGTAATTAGCTTAGGTGGATGTTTTCCCAAAGGGCACTTTAATGCATTTTTTTCATGTTGAGTTTTAATCTGTGGCTTTGGCACCATTTATTTGTTTGTGTTGGACCCTCATGTAGGATGTTGCTATCATGTTGAGAATCTATGACAGCACCCACTTTACAGTCCATGAACTTGGAGAGCCAGAGGCCTTTGGCATTAGCCTTTACTTCTGAGTAATAGATGCCAAACAGAAGTTGGCCTAACATGGAGCCCTGGTGTACTCCTCTGGTGACTGGTCTCTTGGTGGAGGCGGTCTCACCAATCCTGACTTCTTGGGTCCTATCTGTGAGTCATCCAGCAATCCAATGAGTTATGTAGGGATTTATGCCTAGTTCTGAGAGTTTGTCAACAATACCTGAATGAGACTTTCTATGAAATGCCTTGGCCAGGTCAAGGTAGGCAGTATGCATCATTATCCTCTCATCCATAGCCTACCCTATCAGGTTAATTAGGCAAGGCTTTCCCTTAACAAAGACAAACTGAGATGGGTCCATTGTCTATAGGTTGTCAACATTCTTGTTGATCATTTCCATGATAATTCATTGCATGGCTTTGCAAATCAGAATTGTCAGACTGATGGGTCTGGAGTGTCCACAGTCAGATGATGGTCCAACCTTATAAAGAGGGTTGATCATTTTGGCCTTCCATTTACTTAGTATGTAACTTGTTTTGAGGTTGTAGTTGAAGAGTGTCTCATGTGGTCCTTCTTGGTCTTGTTTTAGGCTGTTTAGGAGGCAAATGAAGGTATTTTCTGGGCCCATTGAAGCAGTGTTTTGACCTTAGCAAGTGCCACCAGGGCCTGCTCCTTGGTGATATTTGGGAGAGATATGGTAGACGGGATTTCACAGGGGGTAGTAGTAGTGAAGTAACAGCTAAATTTACCAGCGGTAGATTTGCTGTGTCAGCGTGGTCAGTGAAGGTTATGCCATTTACCATCAGTTCTGCACACTCCTGCATGTTACCTTTTAAAGTTCCTGACATAGCCGAAGAAGGCCTTGTGGTAGTCCTTAGCCTGGGAGGCTGTCCTTACCTTATAATTGACCTTGTTGGACTTTATTAGGTCTATTAGTTTCTTGTTTAGCTGAATAGGGGAGAAAGTCTCTGTGAGAGTTGATATTTCTGACTTTGGCCATTACCTTTTTTTTCTTTTTTTATATACCCTGTTAGTTTTCAGGGAACCATGAATTTTGACAAATTGTCAATAGGGTGTAGTTTGCTTTAGAATACTTACTAACTGCTATGGGTTTAGTTGGGTTTTCCAGGCTGATTTTTATTTAGAGGGAGATGGCTTTGTGGTCTGACCTCACTAATGAGGATGGGAGATGCTGATGTGCAACACTCTCCCTTGTTAATAGGTGTGACGTTCCTTTTCTGGGCCAGTAATCAAGGAGCCTGAATCCTCACCACTGACACTGGAGAGGGACGTTCACTTGGAATACAAATAGGTACACTCAGTATTTCTAGATGCAGACCTCTTTGCATCAAGCACAATTTCCCTTAAGAACACACAGGGAACACACACAACCTGAGGTCTGGGTTTCAGTTTCTGTCTCTCTCCAGGTCCCCAGTCCAGAGACTGGTTTTCTGTCTCTCTCCAGATCCTTAATAAGACTCCCCACTGGCACAGCTGCAGAGTTAAGTCCTCAGCTGAATGTCCAAGCCAAGTCCTCCAACACCCTTTCTGTGAAACCAGTGCTTTGCGTCCCTGCTCCAGGTAGCTGACACACACACACTTTGCACTTTGAAATTTGATTTTCACACACACACACACACACACACACACACACACACACACACACACACACACACACACACACACACCTGGGAAAGGTTGGCACAGGTTTACCCACTGTGCTCCTTCTGCTCAGACTATAAGGTAGTTATCCCTGCCACCAGGTACTACAAAGCCAGCTACCTAAGGCTCTTGCAGGTGTAACCAGTTATACGAAGTAAAATATATATTAATACAAATGGTAATATTGACCAAATGGCCAGGCTTCAGGAGTAGCCACAGTATCACCAATAGATATAAGTGCTCTCAAAGGTTAAAATATTCTCTAAAAAGGGACCAGCCACAATGAAAAGTTCATATATGTTTAATAATAAAAGAACATGAAGTATATATATCTTCATGTACTATAGCCACTGGTATGCAAGAGAGAGAGAGAGAGAGAGAGACAGAATAAAACCAGTGGCTAAAGCACCAGAAAACTTCAGAGCTTTCTTGCCTCAAAAGATGGGAAGGCCAGAGCCCTGCCAGATAAGAACATAAAACCAAAAATTTCCTCACCCTGGCAAAAAGTAGTAACAATAGGAGAAAGGAGGTAGCAGGCAGCTACTGTAGCAGTGTTCAATGCAAACATCTACTGTTATAGTAAGTTTACTTGCACAGCTGTACTACGTTCATTATTAGAGCACTGTTGCAGCATTTTTAAGCAATATAGAATGAATACAAGAGCTTATCAAGTAAGGGTGGAGGAAGTTGAATCTGAATCCAGGATCTACTAGGGAATAGTCCTAGCAAAGCCTACTCTGGACCTAGAGAAGGAATTCAGTTTGTAATACTTAGTAAAGGTGTGCACAGATGACCATGTTCATAGGATCATAAGATCATGGGAGTTTACTAGGCTATCAACCTGCACCATAAATACACTAGTCAATACCTGGGATTGCATTTAGTAATTACTGTCCATGTCCAGGAGGGTTGTGGGCACTGTGTGGCTGCCAGCCCAGCTATCTAGAATTTTGTAAATAATTCTATGTCATTTGTAAATATTAATATGATCCATAGGCTTATCTTACAAATATAAGAGAACTATGTTATGTGTGTATTAAACTGCTGGTGCAGAAGTGTGCATTAAACTGTATGTTATGTGCTGAGCTTCAAGAATGTTATCACAGTGTACCCTACTGGAAAAAAACAGAAATGTGTATAAACTGCTGTATGCCTGTGCAAATGTATGTTTTCATGGTAGAAGTTGGAACATACAGAGTTAACTTGCAAAACTATAAGAAAATAAGTTGAAATTGTTTGACTTGCTATAAAGTTAGTTAATGC
Organism: Protopterus annectens; assembly: GCF_019279795.1. Taxonomy (NCBI): domain Eukaryota; kingdom Metazoa; phylum Chordata; order Ceratodontiformes; family Protopteridae; genus Protopterus; species Protopterus annectens. Next base: position 391,157,413 of record NC_056750.1, read on the forward strand.
AAAGAGACAGGATGTCTAGAACTAGTAGGTTTTTCTATTGTCAGGAATCAGAAATAATTACAGGTTTCAAAGGCAAAAGTGTTTAACTGTTTTACGACTTCCAGTTCCAGGCAAACTTCTGAGATATAAGTATTTTTGACACAGAGGTGCTAAATTTTAAGTTTCTGTTAGCCTGGGAAGTGAAGACAGAGGTGACAAAGAATGATGTAATCTGAGATAACCCAACAGTAACTTAAGAACTCTCTGAGAGACTGAGTCTGTGCATTTTGTATTTGTCTTTGGACCTGTAAACATCCATCCAGCACTTGCATTTGCCTGGCTCTGTAAGTAGATTATTTAGAATATAGTTTCTCTTAGAGATAGATAGAAATATAGTAAGATCAGTCTAAATGTTTTCTGTATTTATGTGAGACTGTCCTGCAATATTTTAAAATATTTCCTGTGATTCTGAACTCTGTCACTGTGTTGAGTTATTGAGAATTGTCTTGTTTTTATTATTTATTATTAAATATATTTAAACATTTTAATTGTGGCTGGTTTGTTTAGAGATATTTAAGCTCTTAGAGTACTTTCATATGTATTTGGTGACACTGTACAGGCCACTCTTAAATGGCCTTAAAAGTTTGGTCACACTTACCATCTGGATAATAGTAACATTACACAGTAGAATTGGTCACCCTTTGAGAAGGACCTTATAGTAGCTGATAAAGAGCTGGTTCGTGGCAGTGATAACTACATTTTAGTCTGGGCAGAAGGGGGCATAGCTAGGAGTGTCTGTGTGTTGGTATATAAATCAAATCTGTGTGTGTGTGTGTGTGTGTGTGTGTGTGTGTGTGTGTGTGTGTGTGTGTGTGTGTGTGTGTGTGTGTGTGTGTCAGCTACTTGGGCAGAGACACAGAGCACTGGTTGGACAGAGGGGGTATTGGAGGTTTTGGCTTGACCACTCTGCTGAGATCTTAACCCTATAGATGTGCCAGTGGGGAGTCTTATTGAGGATCTGGAGAGAGAGGGAGAAACCAGTCCCAGACTGACTGTGATCTCTCTGTGTTCTTAAGGGAAATTGTGTGTGTACTTGTCATCCTCCCAATGTGCACGTCCCTCATGGGTGCTAGTGGTGAGGATTGAGGCTCCTTGATTACTGGGCCAGTGGAGGGGCATCACAAGCACTATTCCTGGTAAGACTTTATGGTTCCCCATCCACTCATCCAGGTTCCTTTTGAACAGTGTCATAGAGGTGCTCTGTTTCACATTAATTGGTCACCTGTTCCAAAGACGTGGCAGACACAGTGGCTGAGGCATGGAGAAAGCTGGATTTAAGACCAAAGCCTCCCAGACAACTTTTTTTTCTTGCAAGTCTGGAAAGATTCAGTATTCTTCATGGGACCTTAGTCCATGTCTTAGCTGTGAAATGAGTCTCACAGCAAATATGACCTTAGTTCATGTCTTAGCTGTGAAATGAGTCTCACAGCAGGATAATGGAGTCAAGAAGAGTTGGTGGTACATTTTGACCAAAAAAGTAGTTACTGAGATACATTTTTAATGATAAGCATTAAACACACTTGCCCTAGCTTCTCACAACGAGGTAATAAATAAGCAGTACAGTTTTCCTCTCAAAAAGTATTGAAACAACTAAAAAGTTAGGGAATCTCCACAAGTAGTCAGTATCAACTTTTAGCCAGGAACACTGTCTGATAAGTAGTCAGCATAACTGAAAAGTGTCTGTCACAATTTCTGACAGAAAAAAATAAACTTTTTATGGAAAGAAAATCCAAAGATCACCCCTGCAAATGAAGTATAAGCTTCACAGAAACAACTTTTGATGTACAGTATTATTTTTACAAGACAAGATACAATTTTACACAGGAATTCTCTCAGAGAAGTCCAGTAAAACCTAAGCTCGAAGTAAATTTTCTTCTAACATGTTATCAAAAAGGACAGAAGTGGCGTAAAATATTCTTCAAAAAGAAGTAAAACCCTTTTCTAGTAAAATAATTGTGTGGAAGGTAATTCCCAGTGGGGAACTTATCTGCTCGCTTAGATTAAATATTATTGGTCACCCTAAGCAAGTACTCTTTAGCAGCAAGAAATTTGTGAAGTTTTAGTGCTCTGGCTACTGGTTTTACTCTGCATCCCTCATGCATATCAAGTGGACAGGGCATGTGGAAAGAGTTCTAAAACTTTGGAAACTGGCCTAATCCTTGTCAGGATGTCATATATTGCATGTAGTGGATCAGTGAGCAGTAACAAATAGTGACACTCAATCAGTACCAAATAAACTTCGTTTTTTAAATTTTCTCCATACGACCTAGCCTAATCACTCCCCTACCTACACCCCATTGGCCCATTTATTCCTCCAGGGTGAGAAACAGGCATACCTAAATTAGATGAGAGCCTTTCTAGCCCATTCATTTTCTTTATAGCCCTGGTCAGCCAATTATTTCCACTGAAGGCAATAGTCTGGCATTAGGGTGCAGGCAGTATGTAGGCCCAGTGGAGGTCCCTACCTATTCCCTTGTAGGCAATTGGCTGACTTACAGTGGCTGCCTAGGCAGGGAGTAGTATGAGTGCTTCCCACCTAGAGGCACATTTGCCAATTCATAGCACAAGCCCAAACCATTGTCGGTTTCTTCCATGAATTAATTTTTTACTTACTGATAGGTGTTACTAATGTGGCAGGCTACACTGATTTCCTTTTGCAGGATATATGACCTGGCATTGGCTGTTCAAATCCATCATCACCTCTTGGCTCATCCAGTGCCTTTACCACTAATTGAGTATGGGTATTTAGTATATCATGGGGCTGCTTAAATGCATTGCATCAGTGACTGTGAACAATGTCAAGCTAGTTCATGCTGTTAGAATAGTATCTCTGTGTGTTTTTAAGAATTCAATAGTTTCTTTAAAATGATGGAATCTGTGTTAGCTAGTTCATGCATCATACCTCTCAACTGTCTAGATTTTTGCAGAATCTCCAGATTTTTGTCTGTTCCTCATAAAATTTGTGGTTTCCTGGCAAATCATTGAAGATTGAAATAATTAAGTAATGACACAGATTTGAGTTTTGGACTTTATATCCTTCAGAAAATGCATGCTTATACAAAACATGTTTAAGCAATTTTATAGATTTATAAGAACAATATTTAAAATCTGCCCCTATTTTTGGGTATATGTCCTCCCATTATTTTAGCCTTTGTCCAGATTTCCTGAGCTAAGAGGTTGAGAGCACACAGGTTGTACTTCACTTATAATTTTATAAAAGTCATGCAAATTATAAAGATCAGGATATCAACCTGAAATGTTTATGAGGTGGAATGGTAATCACTAAATTCAAACAAAACTCTTGAGGCAGAACATTCTTACCAACACTGTGCCTCAAGGAAACTCAGAAGAGGTGAAACTTGATATCATATGGTTCTTACACAGTTTAATCTGTAATCAAGGAATCAGTTTGCTGTAGTGGATAAACGTGGGGTTGACAGAATGTGCCCAGCCATGAGGGATGTACTATTTGAGAACAGGCTAAGGAGATTCATTAAGTATTCCCAGGAGGTTAGAAAGAAAACTATCTTCTGATTCAAATCTAAGTAAATTGTCGTGATATATTTACCCTTTTGCTGAAATGAAATTTAAAATGAGCAAGTCTGAAAGTGAATAGAAGTGAATTCAAAGCTGAAATGAGGAAGCACTGATTTTCAGAATGGGCAGTGACAAAAGTGGAATAAAGTACTGGAAACTGATTTCTTCAGTATCTGTGCATTTATGTAGTTTGAAAAAGATACACTTTAAGAAAAAATTAATGCCTTAACTGTTGCAAAGTGAAAGAGAAAGAAGTCTAGGATGAGCTCGCTTGGAAAGGGTCATGGGTTAGTTGTTAGATGGCAGCTATGCACATCGGGGGACTTAGCTTACTTCTATGATTTTTTACTTCACTTCATTGCCCTATGATTGTAACATTTTGTAGTTAGAGGTATAACAGAAAATGTACATGCACTATTCAGTCCATCCAGTCAGAGTTTACTGTGCAGTGTACTTACTGCAGTAGATTATGGTAGAAAACATTGGGTCTGATTTAAGAGTTTTCTTGTCTTTTCACAGTTGTTCATTACAGATGGAAAATAGTTGGGCTCTGTGCTGCTTTCTGTCTTCAATGTTATGGCAGTAATTTGAACATTATAACATTATTCTCACCAACCATGTTGATTCTTAGATAAATATATTCTCTCTCTCTCAGTTTTAGTTTTAGTTAGAGAAATGTCATGTAAGCCTTTGAAATTTTTAAAATAAAAAGGACTATTTTTTTTTCTTTTTATAATGGCAGTGATGAACTAAGTTAAACAAAAAGTGGCTATTGTCAGCTTGTACAGTACAAATGATCAGTCAAAAACTAGGCAGACATCCATATGATTTGTAGAGAGTAGGACTGAATGGGCATCTATGTTCTTTTTTGCAGAGCAGGGAGAGTTGTTCATGCCAGTTGTTGATTTTAGTGGTCTTATTCAGCACTGCTGTACTTCTGGTGCATCTGTTCACTCCAGGCATAGAGTTATAGGAGAATGAGAACTGTACACTGTATCATAAATGATGCTTACCTAGAGCTTATCTGTCCTCCACATGCATGTGCTACTACTGGTCTGCAATTGGGAAGAAAAGGCAATTGAAAACAATAACCACCTTAATAAATAAGTGCCACTGAGTTATACAGATTAAATTATATGGTATTTGCCAAGCACCAACTTGGTTTTAAATATTGTAAATGTAAATTTAAGTGAGTGTTGTTGTAAGGTTTTTAAAATATTTTGAAATGAAAAATCAAACATAGAAGCTGAAATAATTTGCTGGGTTCTTTACTCTAGAAGTCTGAGTAATTTGACAGTCCAACTAAACTCTTAGCTTTTCATCATAGTTTTTAGATTACCTTTTGCACCATGGCATGTAGTGTTGCCAGAGTTATCCTGCATTTTCTTCTTTTGGTGTCTTTTTTTCCAGTGCTGCATTTAAAACCTTTGAGAAATACTGTTTTCTTATGTATGGTATCACTGAAAGGCTCATTGAACCTTACTAACAGTGATGTCAGTGTAGTGTGCCCATAGACATTAATGGGCTCACTACAGCACATGCTTGTGGTCCTGTTCATTAACGTCTATGGACACACCCCATGCTATGTCTCAAGTGATATCAGTTAGAAATATAATAGAATTATGTGAGCTATTTTTTTGGGCGGCCACAGTGGTGCAGCAGTTAGCATTGTTGCCTCACAACAAGAGGTTCTCCGGTTCGATCCTCTGCTGGGGTGCCTTCTGTGTGGAGTCTGCATGTCCTCCCTGTGGTCACGTGGGTTTCCTCTGGGTGCTCCAGTTTCCTCCCACATCCCAAAGACAACGCTGTAGGTGGATTGGACACACTAAATTGTCCCTCAGCATGAGTGTGTGCATGTGTGTGCCTTCTGTGGAAGGTTTGGAGCTAGGCTGGCAACTCAACACTGTAAAACTCTACTGCCAATCATGAGCAGACAGGTGACCTGCTGTGGTGACCCCTAGCTGGGAAAAGCCAAAAGAAGAAGATGTGAGCTATTTTTTTAATAACGAACTTATAAAGCTTTTTAATAATAAATTTCCCTCATAATTTAGGTAATATAGGGTAGAAAATACATCACAGCAATTAAGTTACAAAGTGATGCGATATATAATCAAGCTACGACAGAAACTTTAAGCACAAGAATGAAAGGGGCATGAGATAGTTCCCGTTGCCATTTATGCCTTTTGTCATAGCTCTTTGACTGGCTAGAGTTTCACAAAGGTTATGCATTTCATTCTACATGCACTACTCTTTACCACAGTAAGTCTTGGAAACCCCATTTGTCTGCAGTACTGTCATTATCTGGACCCTGCATCCAGTTACGTGGCTGAGTAGCAGTTTTGCTTGTATTTTGCTGTTTTACTAAATTTCCTGGTAGGATACCCGCACTACCAAGTGAAAAACTCTGATCACATCTAATGTGTAGGCTTCAGCTTTCACTGCTGTATATATTTATTTAGTTGGGGGCATGAATAATTCTACTTCAGGTTTACAAATTATTGACAAACTATACAACTAAGCTAGTATTCTTTATAGTCTCCCTACCATGTGCCAGGACCTTTTTTGCAGATGTACTCCCAAAAGTCATAGCTCTCAGCGTCTTAGCACAAAAAAAATCTGGACAAAGACAAAAATAATAGTGGGTGGGGTCAAAGCCCCAAAAATAGGAACAAACTTTAAATATTACTCTTATAAACTTTATTTATTTATTTATTTATTTTGCATTTGTTTACCAGGTAGTTTAACTGGATACATGTCCAGTTTCAGTGGAGGCTCGGGAGTAAAGCTCCACATAGATTACACAGAAGTGATTATATACAATGGCTTAGTAGTGTTCCCTAGTAGGGACTCACAATTCTCATGAACAGACACAATTAAAAGTAAGAGACATCAGATTGGAAGCAGAGCTTGGTGACATAGTTAGATGTTATGATAATTACAGATTATACTTTCAGTTTATAACTTAATCAGGGCTGGTACATGGGCATAGCCAATTCACTTTGAGATACTGTTTGAGGTTTTTTTTGAAGAGACTTTTGGAGGATTATAGGGTTATATAGTTTGGCAATGAATTCCAGGTTTTGCCAACGAAGTTGGCAAACAGGGATTCACCAGCAAAGTTATTAGCTTTGTGGGTTTAGACCAGTAGTTTATCGGTTGACCATAGGGATATCAGGTTGCTATATGGCTTAATAATATTTTTAAGTGAGGGGGTATCCTCAGGGTGGTACAAAATTTTGTGTGCTATTAAGAGTTGGTTGAATTGAATTAAGCTAGGCAGTTCTAGCCACTCTAGTTGTTTAAGGCTCTGGCAGTGATGGGTTCTATAGGTGGAGCCAGTGGCGAATCTGGCAATATGATTGTAGCTATGGGACAGCTTACCTAGTTTGGATTTGTTGAGGTTTGAGAGTACAGGTGAGGCATATAAAAGAGTAGAGAGTAGGTGTGATTGGGCAATTGCAGTCCTAGCCAGTGGGGTTAAAAATGTCTTTTTCTATACAGTGATCCAAGCTTCTTATTGATGGTCTTTATGGTTTTGTTGACCTGTAGGTCAAATTTGAGATTATTGTCTAGGATAACCCCTAGCAGTTTGGTGTGATGATCTGGGGAAATAGCGGTAGCATTGTTAGATGTGAGAGAGAATGAAAGTGTGGTGGATCTACTAGTGGGGAAGAAGAGTAGAAGTTTAGCTTTATTGGGGTTCAGTAGTAGGCGTTGGTTGGTGAGGCACTTCTCGATAGTGTTAAAATGTATTTTGGGTTAAAGTTTGGAGTTCGGATGGGGAGGTGGCTGAGCAGATCAGAGTGGAATCATCTGCATATTGAATGCAGGTAGTTTTAGGGATAGCAGTCTGAAGGTTGTTGATAAAAAAAAGATAAGAGTAGTGGACCTAGTATGGACCCTTGAGGGACACCAAGTGTGAGAGGTAGGTAGCTGGCTGGAGAGTTTGCCCTGCCATAGTACCACCTGTTGTCTACCAGTCAGGTAGGACTTGAATCACTGGATAGTTGGCTTGTTGCGGGAAATAGATTTTAGTTAAAGAATGAGACGCTCATGGTTGACCATGTCAAAGGCTTTTGATAGGTCAAGAAAGAGGGCGGAGGTTAGCCTATTGTCATTCCTGTTTTGGTTTATGGTAGTAGTAAAGGAAAGGAGAGCTGAGGTGGTGCTCTGGTATGGCCTGAAACCATGCTGGGAGTTGGATAGTAAGTTATTCTGTTTAAGGTATTGCATTAGTTGCTTGTGTAGACATTTCTCCATTATTTTGGCTAGTGGGGAAAGAATGGCAATGGGTCTATAGTTGGATATTCCAAAAAAGCCAACAACTCGTTGGAATACACACAGCAAAACAACATTTTAATACAAAATAGTAAAAATATAAAACATGTGAGCGCTTTCACAGAGTCCTCTCTGCTTCCTCAGACATACTACAGTAACTGCTGCTCTTGTTTAAATAATGATACATCTAGGTCATATCCAATCAGTTAACAGCATCTTGATTGAATAAATAAAAGTTAAAGGCATACACTATACAAACACTATATAAACAATCAATCATATAAATAGTGAACTAAAAATATATGTAAAAAAACTGTAAAAACATGCTCTATAAAATTAGAAGGTGGTAAAACTGTAAAATATATGTACAAATATTAGAAGATGTGACCAAACATAATAATCAATGTTTCAAAGCCCTGTTCCTAAGAAATGGTTTCAGTGAAACCTTACTATTTAGTCCAGGTGTTCTGTCAGCCTGAAGCCTAATTATAACACTAAAACCTGTGAAAGCGCTCACATGTTTTATATTTTTACTATTTTGTATTAAAGTGTTGTTTTTCCATGTGTATTCCAATGAGTTGTTGGCTTTTTTGGAATATTATACTTTTATCGTTGGTTACTTTATCCAGATTCAGGGGATCTGTGTTTGATAGTTTTGTATAGTTGGATATTTCTGTAGAGCTACCACCTTTATGGAGTGGGATGACGTAAGATATTTTCCAGAGGGAGGGGACAGCATTTTTGGATAAGGTTCTGTTGATAAGGAAAGATATGAGATATGCAATGGCATCTGCAGCTATTTGTAGGTACTCTTCAGGGAGTAGGTCAGCAGTGAGGGTGATAGATTTTAGTTTTTTTAGAAGTGTTTTGATAAAACTAGTGGATATTGGTTAGAAGCTAAATTTGGGGTGATTATTGGGTAGATTAGGCATGTGCTTTAAGTTAGAGGGGCTTAGTTGATTTGCTAGGGATTGGATTGTTTCAGTGAAATAGTTATTAAAGGCGCTAGCTATTGACTCTGGGGAACTATGGGTGTGGTTGGGGTGGTGGAATGACCTGGACAAAGTAGTTGATTTAAGCCTGCCCAGAACTTTTGAGGGTTGTTATCCTGTTTTTGTAGGAGGTTTTGGTAGAAGTTTTTTTTATTTAGTAAAATAGATTTTTTGTATTATTCCTGAGTTGATGATGTTTTAGACGGTCAAGTGGGGCTTTAGTTGTTCTCCAGCTGACTCAGGCTATGTTTCTAGTTTTGATTTTAGCTTTGGTATCTTTTGTGAGCCATGCTGCTGTATTTGATCTAGTTTATTTTGCACATGCTGGAACATGGTAATCAAGGATACTTGGGAATTTAGTGTTAAAGTGATCTATAGCCTCCTCTAATGTTAGATTTTTTTTAGTTTTGACCAGTCAACTGCTTTTAATTCATTTTGGAATATAGCAGTGTCAAAAAGTTTTTCCTGTTTCTAACTGTTTTATATTTGGGCTGGTGAGGGTTTCCTGCCTTATGTTTTATGATATAGGTTAAACAATGGCTGATGAGGTCATCAGGGAGAGTACCAGCTGTGTACAGTTGGGGCTGGTTATTAACTAGGATCCAGTCTAGGATACTTGCCCTGTTGGTTGGTTTGTTTATTTATCCTAGTGCAAGAGGTTATGGTCTGTTTAAACCCAGATAAGTTTATATTGGGGGGGGGGGGTTGGAGGAGCAGGGGTGCCAGTTGGTGTTAAAAACACCAAGAACTATGGTCTCTTGAGGTTAGGTAGTGGATAACCAGTAAAGGATATCCTCTAGGGTATTAAGGTTGTTGGCTGGTGGACTGTATGCAGAGACAATGTTCAGGTCTTTGTTTTGGTTAATCTGTAGCTTGGCTATGAGGAGTTCTGCATTATTGAATTGGGGAGGTTGAATGGTGTCTCTATTAACGGTTAGAGTATTTTTGTAAAGGACTGCTATCCCACCTCCTTTCCTTGTAGCATGGTCTAACTGGTGAATATTGTATCCTGGAGGGTAGTATCTCATTGTTAGTAGTACTGGGTTTTAGACAGGTTTCCGTAAGACACAATGTCTGGGGAGTGGGCTGCTAGGAGGGCGTGTAGGTTGGGAATCTTATTGTTAATACTTTTAATATTTAGGTGAAATGCTAGGAGGGAACTAGTGGGAGTTTACATGGGGTAGCTTGACTGTGGGGGTTGTGGTAGGGGAGTGGAGGTTATTGGGTGTGGGTGGGCCAAGGTTGGGATGAATGTCCCCATATGTTATAAGGTTATAGTGACAGGATAGTCTAAGCTTTAGGAGTTTGTTTATAAGTTTTATATAGTCTTTGTCTTTATAATTATGTTTTGTGGCTGTACAGGGGTGGTATAGTTGGTGTGCTGGGGATGGTAAAGTGTTTGGTGTTGTGTGAAGTTATGGGTGTCTGACCATTTGGGTAATGAATACCACGGTCAAGTGTTTGTTCGTAGGCAGTGAGATGGTAAAATAGAAACAGTATAGGCATTAGGGTAATTAGTATTTTTTGCTTGTTTGCATTTTGTTAGCGTGGCGGGCCAAATTTTGATGGCTGACTGTGTTAACAGAGTGTGGAAGAATGTAAGAGAAGTAAATGGGTTAAGTGGGGAGGGTTGTTCAATTATGTGTGAACACTGACTCTGAGAGTTTCCTTGGGCTTTTGGTTTGTATGAATGTATGTAAGCAATGTTTTGGCTGTATTAATTTGTTTTATTTTTTTTTAATTTTACACCAATTTTCAGGCTAATTTTAAGAGGATCCTAGGGGTAAACTAGCAAATTTAGTCAATATGGAGGGAGCCAAATTACTGTGGGGACAGCCTAAAGGTGCCTTTAGACCCAGGTCAGCAGTAAACAGAACATAGGATTTGTTATATGTTTTTAGTACATTATAAAGTATTAACCTTATCAAATTCCAGATCGGACTTCAGTGGGGATAGTTTCTCAGGGTAGCTTCCTTTCAGGCAGGAGATTCATTTTACTGTGGTAGTTTGTGGGGGTCTGCCTTATCAAATTTCAGGTCAGACTTCAGTGGGGATAGTTTCCCAGGGTAGCTTCCTTTCAGGCAGGAGATTCTTTTTACTGGGGTCATTTGTGGGGGTCTGCATTATCAAATTCCAGGTCGGACTTCAATGGGGATAGTTTCCCAGGGTAGCTTCCTTTCAGGCAGGAGATTCTTTTTACTGGGGTAGTTTGTGGGGGTCTTATCAAATTCCAGGTCAGACTTCAGTGGGGATAGTTCCCAGGGTAGCTTCCTTTCAGGCAAGAGATTCTTTTTACTGGGGTAGTTTGTGGGGGTCTTATCAAATTCCAGGTCAGACTTCAGTGGGGATAGTTCCCAGGGTAGCTTCCTTTCAGGCAAGAGATTCTTTTTACTGGGGTAGTTTGTGGGGGTCTGCCTTATCAAATTCCAGGTCAGACTTCAGTGGGGATAGTTTCCCAGGATAGCTTCCTTTCAGGCAGAAGATTCTTTTTACTGGGGTCATTTGTGGGGGTCTGCATTATCAAATTCCAGGTCGGACTTCAGTGGGGATAGTTTCCCAGGGTAGCTTCCTTTCGGGCAGGAGATTCTTTTTACTGGGGTAGTTTGTGGGGGGTCTGCCTTATCAAATTCTGTGTCGGACTTCAGTGGGGATAGTTTCCCAGGGTAGCTTCTATTCAGGCAGGAGATTCTTTTTACTGGGGTAGTTTGTGGGGGTCTTATCAAATTCCAGGTCGGACTTCAGTGGGGATAGTTTTCCAGGGTAGCTTTGTTTCAGGCAGGAGATTCTTTTTACTGGGGTCATTTGTGGGGCTCTGCATTATCAAATTCCAGGTCGGACTTCAGTGGGGATAGTTTCCCAGGATAGCTTCCTTTCAAGCAGGAGATTCCTTTTACTGGGGTAGTTTGTGGGGGTCTGCCAGGGTTTAAAAGCAGGTTGCTGACTGGGTCTGGAAGCACCGGATAGTTATTCAACTTAAAAAAATCTACTGCAATAAAAGGTCTTGTGTTACTGTACATTTTCTGAGGGATGTAAAGTCTGAAACTCAAATGCTTATTATTTAGTAAATTCAGTCCTCATTGGCGAAATCCAGAAAATCACACATTTTATGAGGAACAGACCAAAAATATGAGGCAAAACTCTGGACAGCTGAAAGGTATGATTAGTATGAAAATAGTAAATAAAAAAGCATTATTATTCTGATTTATGACAGACAGCTCAGGAGGTCTTGATTTAATGTCTAGCTAGGTACCCATTTCAGAGAAAATGACACACAATTTATAAGTGAACTTATTCTCTTACACTTGATCTTTGATTTTAATTCTTTTATTAGGATATGATTGCAGACATGTGTTTGATGCTACACTGAAACAGCTCCGGTAGGACTACCAAATACCTTGAAGAAATATTGCTACTATTTTCTAGTTTAATGGCTGTTAACTAGTTTTGCACTAGCTCTAAAAGCTTTGTTGTCTTCTGTGGGGTGAAAGGTTAAGGATGTCATTTTGCTTTGTTGCCGTACAATAGGCTATAGTTGCTGATAAACAAATAGGGAGGGGGAACTTGGAAGTGTAAGTGCCCTAGGCATTAATGAGCAAACAGGAGGTCAGAAGGATTAGCTCCCATTAAGCTCCATTACATTTAGCAGGAGAGTATAATGATTTAGATAAAATAACTTGCCTGAAGTTGAAACTGTTGCCTCTTCCCCATGAAGACTCAAGATGCTTCTAGCAAGCAAGTTTCTTTTCATATTTTGAACTCTGTGATCTGGTTTACAGGTTTTAGCTGAAACTGACATTTTGATGCATTTTATTCATATGTGAAAAATCTAGACTGATTTCAGAAGCCATGCAAAGCACAAGCCCAAATAAATCACACACACAAAACAAATGTCTAAGATACGGAAATGGTAAACAAAATTAACTAGTCATTTTCAAATATATTACAGTAAATATTTTCCTTTTTAAAATTACTAAATGCTTTTTTTCTCTATCCCATTACTGCTGTCACTGCAAATTATAAAGAAGTAAGTAATAAAAAAAATTTAAATATAACAAAATCGTCTATGCCTGCAAGAGCAACATTTGCAAAATTGTTTTGAATAATGTTGATTGTATTGCATGCTCCATATCACTATCCATGTCTTAGATGACATTTAGAATGCATTCCAGCAAACCAAATAATTGTTTTCCTGCTTATTAGTAGAAGAAGAAAGTTTATAACCGTTACTCAGATGAGTTGAAGCACTTATGAGCATGTGCCTACATTTCTGTGAACTATAGAGCTTATTGTAAGGAAACATCGTCCAGACCATGTGTTCACTTGTGTCTTCTTTGTAGGTATTAATTCAGGGAAGAAGAAAAGGGATCCCATGTTGTGTATGTATATGTGTTTGTCTAGGAAATAGATGTAGTTATGCAAACAAAATGTTTATTAAGATTATTTTACCTGATATGTTCTACTATTCAAATGAAGTATGACATACTGGTATCTACTCAGCCATCTGGTAAGACTGCTAATGGCATACTGTTGCAACTGCTTTTTTTATTCCTTAGTATAATACACTTATTTTTTTTAAAGCATTTCATCCAAACGGGGCATCCTAAAGCAGTTGAACAAATTAATTTATGTGGATATGGGAATGTATAGGAAAAGGCAACAACTGTTAAGATTGGCGAAAAAGTATTTTTGTATACTTTTAGTTACTCCACATTGAGACAGCCTTAGCTTTTTCTGAGCATATGCTTCTGTTCAGTGGAGTGGAACTTTTGAATGGTGGTTGTTGTGTGGCGTGTGCCCAGTCAGAAGTACTGCAGATGTTAGGGAGGAGTCAGAAGGGTGATTAGATAGTGATAGTTCTGAATCTGCTATAATTGATGGGTAAACTCAGTTTACAGAGTTTGAATGCCTGTGTAAGGACCCCACACACATCATGCACTTCAAACTAGAGTTATAGTTACAGAAGTCTTTTTGAGTCAAGTAGGAACTGAAAACTTTACTATTTCTTGTGGTATCCAACTTTATGGATTTTTATCAACACAAGTGCTAAGTTCACCATGTTGGGTAAGCTAAAACCCTTCAGTTCTCAATATGTGATAGATTTATTGTAACTTTACATGTCAGACTTTAATAGATAATTCCATGACTAGGGTGTTTGCTTGTTATGTTCTTTCCATCTTTCTTCAGAAAGTTGCATGTTTGATTCATTTGTTGAAGTAATTATGAAATTTCTGAATTTAAACATCTTTCAAAAAATCAAGTTATGTTATGTTATGCAAGTTATTGTCAACAAACTAATAAGTACATTCTGCAGCATTGTCTGAGACCATGCTTGCATTTAAAATGCTCACCAGTATGCTGTGTCTCATATGCCAAGCTCATTCAGGTGCCTGCCCTTGTAGTTATAAAGAACTAGACTATACTGTTTCAGCTGTGTAGCTCACTTATGGCCATTGATTTTTAGGTACATATCCTTGCTGTTCTGTTTGCTTCTAGTTTGCTGCTTGGAAATAACCTGCAGTGAATGTTTTTCTTCTGAAAGTAGGTTTGTCTGTGGTAAGAGGTTAAGGACATGATTTCTCTTTGTCGTTTCACAAAAGGATACAGTAGTCAACAAAGTTCTGCTGTTTGCCACAGTGACATTTTGATAGGTGCTGACGTGATATCTCAGCAAGTTGTTGCATTCGTTTATGACAGCACACAAGTCAGTGCTGAAAAAACCTGGAAGTAGCTGGTGTTAAGAAATAAATGCATGAGATGGGCTGAAACTTTCTGAGTGAAAGAATTGCATGAGCTAAGTAGAAACTGTGTGCACTTGTTTGTTGAGTCTTTGGGCTGTATGACAAAGCATGTGCCAACATTCTTAATATTTTGTAAAAGAAATTGTATTTTGTTTTACTTTATGTAACTGTGTTTGTTAATTTGTATGGTCCTCTGGACAAAGCCCATTTTCATAAGCGGCTTAAAGAGCAAAGCTTAAAGTTTTTTAAAGGGACTGGTCAATACTAGGATGCATTATTAATGTAAATACCCATATACTGGCATTTCTCATTAAGTATCCTAGAAGAAGGAAATGTAGGCTGCTGTCTTACTCAGAATGTAATACTGAATTGCAGATTAAATATGTTACAATGCAGAATATTTTTTATACTCTTGTAGGACAAATCTTGCATTTTACAAGAGTCAAGTAGCAGTGTATAGGATATATTCCTTTGTGTTTTACAATTCTTTTATCGAGACTGACACTTGGCTAAGTCAAGAGAGAAGATGTAGCTCAACATTCATATTAGTTTTAACAATCGAATGTTTCCATGAATAATGGCTGTGTTAAACCTTAATTTGGGGGATGTAGTAGGACAGGTTCAGTTATGTGATTAGAGAACAAAGCATGCATTTTAAGATGCTGACTTAATATTCTGGCCAGTCCTCCATTAGTTTATATTGTACTTTATTTTTGCTGTATTTAAATGTGTTTGAAATGGGAATTACATCCTTGGGTACAGGTGGCAAATTACCAGTTTTTGAAGGATTTTAACAGGGCAGACGCAGGTCAAAGAAGAATATTTCTGACATCTATAAGGACTCAGAAATTTGAAATAAATACTTAATGATTCCAATAAATGGATATACTTGCACTGTCTTGAATGTAACACTGATAAATGTTCTTTAGTAATATTGTATCGGACATATTTTTTTATAATAATCAGGCTCTTTCAGTAGTTCAGATGAAAATGACCTTGGTCTCTAACTCAGAATCCACAGGCTTTAAAAAGAATAGTATGAGAGTTGAGACTGAAGCATTTAAATTATGTTCAGTTTTCAAGTCCTAAAGCACTACAAATTGAGCCATTTTTTTCAAATTGTTTAAAACTTTAATACTCCTATAACTGACTAAAGTACATTTTTTATACTCTTACTGTCTGAAATTAATTACTTTGAAATGGTAGAGACTGGAAATGTACTAAAAGAGTTTATACACTTGCTTATAATCATTACCATTCAAAACTCATTGCATTCTACTTGCAATAATATGTTACAGATTCATAAAATGAAAGCTGCATCTGGCTTGCAAGATTTTCATTGAAGAAAGTACTATATTTCTGGTCAGTACTGAAACACAAATATGTTTACAAAAGATTGCAGCAAGGAAATACTAAATTTAAAAGAGTTGAACACCACAATAAAAAGTATGGTTTGTCAATACAAAGTATCTGTATTTTGTGGAAGAAACATCAATTAAATATATAATTGAAGAACATCAACAAGCAATTTAAAGTTAACATGGACAACTGTGTGGGAGAATATAAGTATTACCAAAGCATCAGGGAGTCTGTGTTCTTGAAGGACCCTGGTCTTAAACAAAGCACCTAGTGAGCTTGTGAACTTACGAATGTACAAGGCTAACAAAAATTACATGCAATCTACTAGAAAACATACAGACGAGAAAGAGAGAATTGACTAGCTTAATATGTACAGTCATGAAAACAGGGGTACAGAAGGGTTCAGAAGAAACTTTTAAGTACCTCAGTGGAATCCACAGCAACTGGAATGACAGTCCTTCAAAGAGCGATTTGTATGTGATCAAGAGGATGCAGTTTGAAGAATCAAAGTAGTCAGCTCAGGGGAGATGTAAGAAAGCCTTCTTTTTAGAGTATAAGTATTGAAAGCAGTATTAAGCAGTACTTCATTTGAATTTTTTTGGGAAACTTTGCTTAGTGTGCATTAGAGTTGTGTGCAAATGAAATGTAGCAGGCTAATGTAGTAACACAACTAGAAACAGAATGTTGCTCCAGTAATAGACATTTCAGTTTGAACATATTCCAGGAAGTTATTTGAACACATTCCAGGAAGTTAAGAAAAAAAGAGAGAAGTCAAGTTAGATTACAGCATACTGAGGTTAAGCAACCTGCTCAGTTAATGGTCTCTCACAGGTGTATGGCAATAGTCTGCAGCTTATTTATTTATTGGCACTTGTTGACCAGGATTGTCCACTGGGTCATTTTGTCTGTCTTTTCGGCTTTTCCTGGTTAGGGGTCGCCACAGCGGAACTCCGGTCCGCTAATGATAGGCAGTTAATTTTTATGGTGCCGAGTTGCCAGCCTGATGCCCAACCTTCAGTGAAGGCACGCCCATTAACGCATGTCTTTCGGAGGCCACTCGACCGAGAGCCCATTTTCAGTGGAGGCCAAGGAGAAAAGCTCCATAAGAAAAATAAAATTAACAATATGAAAATTTACACAGGAAAAACATTTTACAAAATATTGGCTAAACAGAATTTACATGAAAAGTAGACTGGCAACTAGTTCTAGCAAAAATTACACGAAATGTAACATTTACAGAGAATTGACTATAAGGAATTTACAAGAAAAATATAAGCAAAAGCAAAGATTAGCAATTAGTACAAGCAGACAGTAGAGTGCAGAGTCAAATTTTCTGGAGAGTATGGTTAAATGCAATATTAGGGATACTTATAAGTTAAATAAAGAGTACAAAATGAAGGTGTAATAAAGATATCTGCATTGCAGTGAACTTAATTGTCAAGAGTAATTTAGAGTTGTGAGTATATATAAGAAGGAGATGACAGGTTATGGAAAGAGGAGGTTTAGTACAGGTACAGATCCTGTTAGCAGAGAGAGATCCATGCAAAGATGTTTTGGAAGAAGCATTACTCACAATGGTTCGAATTGTTAAAAGGGATGGCATTCCAGACTTTGGCTACCACACAAGAGTGTAAAGTAGTATGCATGTATGTACATGTGCTCATGGATTACGGTCGGGGGTGTTTTATACTTTTACTTTTTACATACTAACTGGCTTAGTGTTTTATGTACAGGTTATTTTTATTTTTCAGCGAAAGTCATGCTCGGACATATTTGGGGAAAATAAATACAAGTATTAAGTGCTACAATTAATGGTCTCTCATGGGTGATAACCTCCACTGAATACTACACGTGTATGTACATATTCAAATTAGTGGTCCAAGCTGGACGTAATGATTCAAAGACCAAATTTGCTGCGACAGGGAAGTTGCAGTTTTATTCAAGATGCAATGCTTCAGTGTGTGAGTAGTAAATATGCAAATTCAAGGTACCACCTAATGTGCATACAGGGGTATGGAGGTGGCGGTTGAGAGAGCCACAGAAATAGAATGTGCATGTTTCATTTCATCTAAGTAGCATTTTGGTGAACTAGCTGTGGTTAAACAGCACCGAGGAATGTTAGTTTTCTCAGCATTACTGAAATTTTCTGTATGTAAACATACATAATGAATATAAGAAGTCTGCCCTTTTTTCTTTACTACTTGCAGTACTGCAGTAGGATTGCTGTCTCTGATAGTTGTAGTTCACATATGTCTGATAGGAAATAATTCTAGATACAGTGATATCATTCTGCTTCTTAAAATGCATAAAATCTTCTTTTTTTTGCACTGAATGCATAATTTGAACAAACATTAAGCCAGTGCTATTTGGGTAATATCCATTGCTAGAACTGGAAGATGTTAGCTGCAGCAAAAATGAATGAATGAATAAAATACAACAGATTTTGCCTGCTTCTTTGCACCAAGCTTAAAGCTGTTAATCATCAAGCAGTTAAGATCTGACAAGCCCTGTACAAGTGGTTATAAGAGAACAAGTACAACATTGCAGTCTATGCAGCATACCTTTCATGCTCTTACTGCAAAAAATCTGGACAAAGCCAAACATAATAGGGGACAGTGGCTCAAAAATAGCAACAGAGTTTAAATATTGCTCTTGTAAACTTAAGTTGCTAGAATAAAAGGTTTTGCTTTAATTTGCATTTTCTGAATGAAATGAAATCTGAAACTCAAATGTCTGCCATTTAGTGACTTTAGTCCTCAGTGACTTGCCAGAAAATTACATATTTTGTAAGTGACAGACCAAAAATGTAAGGCAAAAATCCGGACACTGAAAATCTGGACAGTTGAGAGCAAGGATCTGTAGTATAAGGGAAGTAGTCATGCTAAGCACATAGTTAGTGATCCCCATCTGGAATGCCACATATTGTAACAAGTAGTGTCTGTGGGGTTTACTGTGAATAACTGCCTCTCATTTAGCATGGGATTATTCGGCTGCTAAAATCTAAACCCTTCGGAGGTCATTGTGCCTCCTACAAAACATGACTTTTAGGTGATTTGATGATCTGCAGCTTGAAATGGTTTGTTTCATCTGTCTGAAGCTTCAGTGAGTTTTAATAAAGAGAAACCCATGAGAACCTGGTCCAACATATTGGCATTATGTTTATACTATTTTTGTTAAATAACTTCCCATTTACTCACCCTTGTACTTAGTCTGAAGCATTTTTCATCACTAGTCCTTTTGGCTAATACTAATAGAACTTGATTTTAACCTTTAGAAGTCACAGCATACATGCACATTTTTGAGCAGCATGCTTATTGTCTTGCATGTTTGTTTTTGAGGAAATATGTGAGCAGAGAGTGGAGGCAGCAATATGAGAAAAACTGAGAATTCCCTTTAGTCTGTTTATATTAGTGCTTTTAAATTTCTTAGGAGTCATATATTTCACATCCTTGTTTTCAGGGTTGTAGTCACAACCTCAATCTGTTGTTTCCCTTTTCCAACTCACATTTAAGAATCTGTACCTCTTCATATTTTGCCCACCAAGCACTTATTATGCATTGTTTTAACTTTAAATGAAAACCAAATAAAAGATATTACCTTGGCCATGTCTCGATTGACTGATAATTTTGTTATTTTCATAGACTGTCTTTGCCTTCTAAGTCCATAAAGAGGTATTTTTAGATAGCTAATCCTAACTCAGTGAAAGTTATATACAATGCATATTAGAGGTATTATGGAGACTGCTGTAAACATCCTCTGACCTCTTAAAGATGCCATGCAAATTTAACATGACTTCTATTATATTTCTTCTTTCCCTTTCATGTCCTATAAACTTTCTTGAATTTCCTTCAAAACTAATTAATTTTTTCATGCATTCCAGTATTATACAAAACTTCTGCGTACCACCCCCCCAAAAAAAAACTGAATTGGTAAACAAATAAAGTCAAAAAGTAAGTCCACTGGTGCTAAATATGAATTGACTGACTAAAACTCCACAAAAATTTCTCCACAGTAGTTAAGCGCTTTCAACCTATACAGATTAAAAGAACTTCTTCAGAACTAATGTGTATGCAGCTGCTGCTTCCTTAAATAGCATGTTTTGTATGCAAATTGGGCTCAGCCACTGACCTGAATGAATCACATTAATGCACAAGTGTGTATGTCATCAGCTACATTTAGCTACCATTTGGGTAGGTGTGGATGAGGTGCGTTGAGCATGAAAATGTTTGACAGCACTTAGTATATTTCAAATATCCAGTCTTGCCTTTCCATTCATCTCTGTGAGATGTTCACCTGCTGCAATGAAAATAAATGGGTCTTTGGACATGAAGCTGCACTTGTTACCTATCTGCTGCCATACACTTGCAGGAGTGGTGCATCCCAGCCAGTAGTGTGCAGGCCTATATATGCCTGCTTGATGATTCACAGCATTGTCATTAACAGAATCTTTTGTGAAAGAACTTTTACATATCATACATTGTCTTCTGTTGGCTGGAAGGGAAGAGCTTGAATTGTGCTGTCCTTAAAATGTTGAAGTATCTTCTCTTCCTTAGAAAATGACTTATGCATTTCTTTCTGCTTTGATTTTGTAACTGTCTTATTTGACAGAGTTGTTGTGAACTCCAGCTTTTTTGTGTCCCAGTGCTTCTGTGATTCCATAATGCTTTACTCAAAAGTAAACCAAACGGTCGGTTTGATGTTTTATTATAAACATCTATTCTGCTAAATATGAATTTCATCTCCATTCTCATATAATTTTGTTTCAGTAACCTGTAAAAATGTGGGACAGTGTCACTTCACCCGACGAAGAACTGAGAGTAAATAAATACCACTAACTTAACTAACTGAACTGAAGTCCAATACCTTTGTGTGTGTTTTTTTATTGTAAAAGAACTAGTATGAATCAGTCCTCCAGAGTGCTGATGAGGAGTAAATCAAATTAAAAAAAAGTTTAAAATGAAACACATAGCATCTAAAATCCCATGTTTTACAGAGCTTGATGGTCTCAAACCCCTGCTTTAGTAGTACTATTTCAAAAAGTGCAGTACATGTATCTGGGGGAAAAAAAAAACATTAATTTATTTAAGTAAATGTTCAGAATTTACTTGGATAAGATGCCACTGCCTTTTTGAAAATCTGAAGTCAATCACTTGACAGGCATCTATTTGTACTTCATCAGAAGAAATAGTACTACTAAAGCAGGAGTTTGAGACCATCAAGCTCTGTGAAACATAGGATTTTAGATGCCATGCGCTTCTTCATTTTAGAGTTTAAAAAATAAGTATATTTGATATACTCGTCATTGGCAGTCTGGATGACTCATTCATATTGGTTCTTTTAAACGTGTATATCTATGTGTGTGTATATATATATATATATATATATATATATATATATATATGTGTGTGTGTGTGTGTGTATCTATGTATGTATGTGTTCATATATGTTATATCACACTGAATTCTTTGTATATAAATGTACTCAGGCTATGTTTTAATTTTAGGATCCTTTCAGTCAAATTTCTTCACAGGATTATACTTGGACATGAGCTGTGGATCAGTGTGCTTTTTATTAAATAGCACACATCCATGAATTATCCATGAATCCATGAATTAATGACTACTGTAATTTATAGTAAACTGAGGCAGTTTCTTTTCTGGTCATAACCCCAGCTCACTTAGCTGTAGCAAAAAGGTTATTGTGACCAACCAAAAGAAAGAAGAATGAAAGGCAATGGGCTTTCTTTTCCTACTTGCTCTACTGTATTTGGGTTTCTTTTTCATCTGAATAGACACTGTAGCCTTCAGCAAGTACAAAAACACAAAAGACAGTCTGAATGACTGCATACCAGAAGCTCAGTATTGCAGCACAGGACAGATGTGAGTCTGATTAACTTTTGTACCCAAAATGGCAGATTCAGCTTTTCACTGTAGGAGCTAATGCTATTCACAAACATGCAGAAAAGATAGTTGTTGGAGGCAGAGATTATTCTCTTCCAGGGTTATTCATGGCAGCTCAGCTCCTTGTAGGAGCTTATCCTTGGAACAATGCAGTGTCAAAGGCCTGCAACTAGAACAATAAATTTAAAGTAGAGAAGCAAGCAGATAATACTGGAAAACTGCAGGTGATTTGTTTTGCATTTCTATACAAAATTTACCCATGGTAACAGTTACAAATACAATTTCTATAATGTTACCATAAGCTGTTCTTACAGGCTTATTGGGATATGCTTAAGACTGTCACAGTATTCACAAGTGAACCTGTTTTTTATAGTGCTTCCAACTTTTCTACTCATTATCCTTATTGTGTGTTTCACTGATGGAGGTGTCATGCAAAGATGAACTCTCTTACTGCATGATTCTATTGTTATCTGAGTGAAGGACAGTTGCCCTTAAACATTGTCAATACCACTTCAGTTCTTCCATGAAAACAGACTTCTAGCTTAAAATGACTAACCTGTTCTGATTTGACAAAGAATCAAATCTTTACTTTGTTCACCCACATCTTCTACTTGCTTGTGCTTCAGAAGTGTTGCACTTGAGAATAATGAATGTCTCTCTTAGCATATTTGGCTGCAAAATATTTGCTCCTGTTCATTCTTTACTTGTGTTCCAATACCTTTCTGCTAAATACTGATAAGCAATGTACTACTGTCACAACTGGTTGTCTTGGAGGACCGTTGCCACTTTCTTGCAATTATCTACCCAAAGACGTTGCCATTTTCTCTTCCCTGTATGTGATCCTTCAGGATGAGACCAAGTACAATAAAACAGCTTGTGGAATCCAGCTTCCACAGAGAAGCTGTTGTGGCTTTGTTGTTAAGGCTTATGTTCTAAAGTTCTAAGATTTATTCCTTATTTGTATTTTCTCGGTTCTGAACTGGACCATTTGTCTACTCAGAGGTAGTTGTCATCCTTGGCTTGATTCTGTGGCCAGAAATATCTTCTTGGTGGCTCACGCTGAATGAATCCCATTATCACTTCTCCTTTCATATGGTTTTAGATCATTTTGTATGTTTTTCTATCAGCAAATTAAAAAAAAAACACAAATATCAAACCTAAAATATCTAAAAATAAGCACTGCCAGCCGGTACAAAATCATGAAAAACAAATACTGGCATTACAGACCTCACTCAACCCATAAATATCAAAACAATGTAGTCGTATTTCCCCTAATGCTAGTTGGGTTTACTATTCCTCTAAGTTTGCGCGCTCACTTGGAAGCTCGGGGTTCCGAGCTAATTTTTTCCTAACCTCTGTAAAGTTAGCTGCTGGTTTCCTTGAGAAAAGTTACCCCTTTGGCCCTAGGAGTGTTTTACCTCTATTACGTTTGTTAGTTGTACTTCGTTTTTCTTAAAACTAACTTTCTTTTCTTTGTTTGAATTTACTTAATTTTAAATAAGTGTAGTGTTTGTGTAATTATTGCCCTCCTTTATTTGTGTTGTTTCTAGTATTAAGAACTTTCTAGTTCCCTTTTGCCTTATGTCTCCTTAAGTGTGTTTGGTATGTGTTTTAGTGTCTGTTTGTTTGTGTACTTTATTTTTAAGCAAAGTTTGTGCTGTCAAGAAGTGTGTGAGTGTGGTTGGTGTGTGTGCAAAAAAACCCGCTCTTAAGGTCTATTGTTCTTAAAGCTGAGGCCTCTCTTGTCATGATGTGTACCCATGCTGTCTCAAAATGTCTCAGGCTTAGCTTGCTCATACACCCTCAGAATCTGAAGCCTATTGCCTGCTCTGGCTCCTGCTGGAAGCCTCTATCCCAGCCCCAGTCTTTCCTTGGAGCTAAAGGCTGATTCTCAGGTTCGGGAACCGAGGCGATGCCTCGACAAGGGCGTGAGCTCTGTCTGAATCGGAGAGCACAGACTGAGGTCTCTAGCTCCAGTCCTTTGGCGGCGTTCTCTCCGATGTGGATCTCCTCAGTATGCAGCGAGCCGGGCTCCGATCGGTCTAGTCGCCGAGGTTGCCGATTCACCATTGGGGCCAGGGTCGTGATCGACTACTCAAGTCTGAGGCGCTCAGAGTCATCTTCTCAGACCCCTCAGTTCATCCATGATCTCCAGGGTCCATCCCGTCCATATCACTCCACCATCACAGGACCAGGTGGTCGGTCCACCCAACCGACCTTCCTAGGTCATCGAGGGAAGACAACTCTTGACTCGGCTGCTGCTTCGCGGGTGCGTCGTCTCCTCACTGGTGGGTGCTCGGGCGTCCCGCTTGTCGTCGGCTCGGGAGGGGTGGTGCCCATCGACCCTTTCCCTCCCCTCTCCCCGCTGCCGCCGAGCTGTCGAGGTCGCTCAGGCATCGGCTCCGCGTCACACCTCGGCCGCCTCGGGTCTTGAGGCTCCGTTTCTCTTCTTCCGAGGACTCTGCCTGGGGGGGCTGGGTGCCGGTCAGGTCGGGTGCTCTGGATCCTGGCTCCCTGGCTCTCCTCCTCTCAGGGACCCTGGCCCATCGCAGTGCCTCAGCTCCGACGAGGGCCTCGGAACCATCACTGTCGGTGGTCCTCTATCCCTTAGCTTCTAAGTGAGGGGTCCTCCTCATCCCTCTCCAAGGAGGCTCTCAGGGTCATGCAGGTACCAGCCCCTCGGAAGTGCAAGAGCTCTCGGCTCAAATCAGCCCCTCCCCGTCCGACACAGTGCTGGGATGATAGACAGGTTCTCATCCCCCCCCGGGGAGATCTTCCATGGTGCAGAAGTTTCCCTTATCCTGAGGCAGAGATGTCCAGGCTGCCTTCTTTCCAGACCCCTTAAACAGAGTCGGTGGCTGAAGGGGTCTCCTCTGGAGACCCTCACTGGTCCTGGGTCCGTCCCACTCGTGGGACCACCTGAAAGGTTCCCCCGCAGGGGCCCTGCAGTGGGTCCTCAGCAGACCCCACTCCCAGGAGATCCTTCAAACCCATTGGCAGGCCGCCCCCCAAGGTCATTTTTATCCCTCATCACCGGCTCCTGGCTTATGTGGTTCCACTCCCTGGATGCCCCCCTGGTTGCTCTCATGCAGGTGGTTGCTAAGGCTCAAATTCATCCTAGCTCCATCAGACAAGACATTTGGAGGCGGATGTTCTCCTCAGCGACATTTACTATCAGGAATCCTTTATCCACCTATGCCATTTCACTTTCGGTTACCTTTGCCATTCAAAAAGACACTCTCTGGGATGATGAACCCAAGCGAGAACTAACTCGAGAAAGACAGCATGGACGCGGCGCTGGCTCCTATTTGCCTTTCTGGCATTCCCCTGTCTCTTCCCCATTACCTGTGCCATTCCTGGGCGTCTTCAAGGACTGATGGGAAGAGGGTGGCCTTACGTAGAACGAACCCTTCTGCCTTCCGTAGATTCCTGAACCTTTGAAGGCGTCTCTCCATTTGCCCTTTCAGCTCCGTGGACGCTCTCTCTTTGGATGCGGCATTGCGTTAAACTCTGAACCGCAGGAACAGGGCTTCTAATTCTATGAAACACGGGCCAATCTCCATTCCTAGAAGCTCCAAACCCCGCAAGGCGGCCTAGGAAAGGATGGTTCACCTCTTAATCTCTCGGAGTGAAGTTGGCCAATCTCAATTAGGCCCAGAGCCGCGGGACCTTTCTTTCTGCCGCCGGCAGAGGGGAACAACCTAGAGGCAGTCCCAGCCCCAGAGATCAAGGGTCTGGCCCGTAAACAATCTCAAGGGACTTAGCCTGGCCTGGAGTTGTGTTCTGCCCCTAGGGCAGAGGAGGCATCAAGGGTAGCAGTCACCCCCACTGTACAGGCTATCCTTGACACAAGACAAATGGGTACAGTCCATCATTTCATCATTCGCCATCTTCCTTACTCCCTTTTTCCCCACAGTCAAAAAGTCAAGAAAATCCATTCCAGATGTTCCACCAAATATAGCTAACAATAGCAATGGTGGAAGTCCTGCAATTCCTTTGTCAAGCAAACCCCCCTTCCAGTGTTTTTCCACCAGCAAAAAAATCATAGCAGTTTAGTTTCTTTTTACTCCCAGCAGAAAACATTTTTGTCTCACCAAACTTGGATCTCAGGGTCAGGAACAGACTTTGCATGGTCACGCTGCAATCCATCTACTATTCTGCATTCCATTCAACTGGATGGGGACTGGAGAAAGTTTATGTGCTTTGAATCTTGAACAGGATGGTCAAAGAAAACATCCAAAGATTATGCGGCTTCCAGGATATTCTTCTATCAGGCCCCGAACCAGGACTTAAACTGCTCAGGGCAGGGGCCCAGCCGCTTTCAGGTGCCCCTGTGCCTCAAATGCTACAGGGATTCCAGGTGTTTCCATGTTCGACGACAATTGACTTCCCAAGCCCCCACCTCTCGACATCTCCACCAAGCCCCCTGGTGCATACCCACTTCTGCAATCCATTTTGTACGCTGGATTCGAGTGGAATCCTGGCTAAGACGATTTTGTCAAACTGGCTCGCCCTGTACACCCAGCATCTACTTCCTGATGGCCAGAGATTACACTTTTCGATCTCTGTCAACGAAAACCAACTCAATAAATTAGCCAAAGTCTGTTTTGTCCTCCCTGTCGTGCTAACCTACACACAAAAGCCATTTAGATACTGTAAACATGTCTGCAACACTATTCCACCCACCAAACTCCCCACATTCACCAGATTCATTAGATTTCTCAACAACAATCCTGGGTTGGATTAGTTTTTATACCAGGGTATTCCAATAATTATCCAATATCTCAGCCAGCAGCATCTCATGGCGTGCATTCCTTTCAGTGGATGCTCTTTCTGTTCCCTCACACCCACCAACTCGTCACACCTCCATGATTACCGATTGCGTCTCTGAAAGTGTCAGCCATGTGTAGGTTGATTCCCAGCTCCTGGAGGGAGAGGTCCCATTCCACCTCTTGGGATGCTCATGTACTGGAGGTGGGGGACGGGTGGTTTCTGGGCATTAGCAGGGCACGACAGGCAGTGCTGGCAAATCCACACTCACTATGCTTGTTCTGGAGTTGACTAGAAGAGACATAGTCTTGCATTGAACCAAATCTCTTCTCACTTGGGAAGCACCTCTTAGACAGACATGGGACTCAGACTGGGTACTTGGGCAAACAAACATCAAAGACAGCATCCCCTGTGTCGAGAAGTTCCCGAAGGGCAAGACTATTCTCTTCTTTCACTTCTTTTCTCTCGCGCACATCCTGAAGTGAGAGACATTTTCTCCAAGTTGAGCAGGAGATATTCTCAGCCTGGCTCTGCCCTGCTGCGACCTGCAGCTGTGAGAGAGAGATTTTCTCAAGTGGGGTCAGCCTTGCTCAGCTTGCTACCAGGCAAACCCAGCAGAGCCCCACTTTCAGGGCATTCCTACCTTTCCTTTACCAGGCCAACCCAGCAGAGGTCTCTAGCAGAAGTTTGGCCCAGGGACTTCTGTATGCAGGCCTCATACTCTCCTCTTAAGTCTACTAGAAGCTTTCAGCTGTGGTCATCCATCCTGCATGGCCTTCTTTTGGCTGCCCGGATCTTCTGTCCCTTTCCATCCTCAGTTTTTTGCAATCCGTCCCCTCTCCCCCCCTCTCCCCTCCCGATCTGCTCCTCCACTCAGTGGTTCCTCGTCCTCTCTCTCTCTCAACCTCACTGCCCTGTTCCTCCCCAATTCCAAGCTTCCCATAGCTTCTCCATCTCGATCCCTTTGAGAAGAGTTATTATTATTCTCTGAAGCAATTTCCAAGGGCAGATAAAGATCCTTTTTTTCCTTTCACAACTAGTCCTCGATAGAAAGATCCTTTTCTTGCTTCACTATTCCATCTCCATAGATCTCCATCTATTTCCAATTTTTCAATTCCATTCCATTATTAATTTCTATCATCTATTTCCTGAATCAGCCTCTAAACTTCTTTAGGTATTTCTGAATCCTTCCCATGTCTTTTCTCTAAGAACCTCCTTTATCCTCCCCAATCCTTCTCTTTAAAGACCTAAATTTCTTTCTTTCCTCTTTGATACCTTCTGCTTTTTCTTTCTTCTTAATGTTTTAATTTGATTATCTTCTTTCTTTCTTCTTTTATTATCATGGAAAACTCTCTAATTAATTCTCTTCTTGTATCTCTAAGAATGTAGTGAGAACCAGCACTGTTCATAAGGTTTCTTACCTTCTCCTTACCTTAGGTTCCATAAGGACAGCTTTTCTCTAATTAACTTTCAATCTAGGTGCCTGTAACCCGTCTTTCTTTTTTTTTTAACCAATGCATTGACCTCTCTGTCTTTTTCCGGGTATTATCTGGATGTTCATCGTCAATTATTATGTCTGCTGGTTCAATTCAGGAAAAACTACTACAGAAAAACAGATCAGCTTGAAAGAAAATCATCGGAAAGCAGAAAGGACTGGAAAAGCAAAAGGTATCTTTATTTCAGATAGTATCTTTCTATCCAGATGGCTAACATGGATCTGATTACCAAAACTGCCTAATAAGATAACAAAAATTTCCTGAGAGCCAAGGCTATTTCACAGCCTTTCAAGACAGACTGCCCTGCCTCTTGACAGACAGCAGCGAGTTTTGGCTTGTGCTAGCGCTACTCTACTTGGGCTCCTATTTTTTTTATTTTTCATAGAGGAAGTTTTTTTTTCTTCTGTTCTTTTTATTCTGTTCCGTTAGGTCACCGGGCTTAGGTGTTAGGTAGTGGAGTCCAAGGTGCTGGACCAGCCATCCCAGCAGAATGAAAGCGATAGAGATTACAAATATACCTAGAAATTTCCATTCTTACCACTGCGTTCCATGTTAGTTGTCTTCTTTGCCCCCTTCCCCCCCTTCTGGACAGACCTAGAGGAGTTGTGGCGGCTGACCTCTTGTGACCTCTTTCTACCACCTCTTTCTAGCTATTATATATATTATGTTTTCTATATAGGATAATATCTTCTTCCTTCTTCTTCCTGTTGTTTTCTGTTTTCCTTGTTTTTTCACAGTACTGTTTTTTCTGTTGTTAGTTGGGTTAGCTACAAGCGAGATCTACTCTCTCCTCTCTCGCCTCAGCATTGTGGGAGGGGGGGGAGCCGGAAGGGGGTGGAACCAACTCTCTTTAGAGTGGGAGTGAGGCCGAGGCCGGCTCCGAACCCATCCAGCAGAAGAAAGCGAGAGAAGACAAACTACATGGAACGTTATGGTAAGAACATAACTTCTATTTCTGCAGAGTGGTGAGCACTGGCAGTGATTCCCGATGTGTGTGGCATCTTCACTTTTCTCCCCAGTTTTATGGCTGCACTTAAATATGCTAATTCCAAAGATGTACCAAATCCGTCATAGAGATTTCCCTGCAGCCAAAATTTACTGCCAGACCACATTAACAGCAGTGCTAGCCGTAACTTTTAACAACTACACCCAGTCTGGCCATGAACCACACACCCCAAATCAAATCTCACTACCCCACCTTAACCCAACAAAAATAAAAAGTATTTCAAATGTACAACTGTTTGACTATAACAGTCAAAAGCTGTACATTTGAAATACTGTGCATCCAAAGTAAAATGCACGTAGAAAAAAAACTTCTGTAATATTTCCTGTTGATATATTGATCTGCAAACGTACATGAATGCCTATCATTAGTTCAGTCATTGTATTTGAAATGACTGAAAGTCCATTGAGCTGAATCAGTGAATTGGACTTTCAGTCAAATAGTCAATGTGGCATAGCTATACCTAATTCCACAATACTGAAGTAGAATATGCAGAACTACATGAAGAAGCTTTATCTGGTGACTGATATATACATGTAATTACTGCTGGTGTGGTTTCTGTTTGTGCTCAGCCGGTGATTCCATGTGTGTGGAATTTTTACTTTTCTCCTCACTTGTGTAGCCATGGAGTTGGTCGGTTTAAGTAAGGCTGGTGTGGGAGGCTCGCCCCTGCCTCCACATTGTGGGGGGTGCAGGATGACATGCTTACCTGCAAAAATATTTTTGAAACATTTTCTCTTGGACTATTTTCACTGTATGATGTTTGTTATTTGGAATTCGATTAAAAGGTTCTTTTGTAATATAATGCTGTTTAAAAAAGAAGTAGCTTGGACGTCTATAATCTGAACGTTTGTTCAACTAGTGGTTCAGAAGGGGTGACCTGGAGCATGCGTATAAGGCTTGAAGGGTGATTGAGTTTGAGAGGGCAGTTTAGGGCTCACTTGTGAATAATACTTGGGAGAATCATTTAGAATATACAGCTGCAGTTGTGGCCTTGTTGAGGCCTACAGCCTTGTACATTTTAAGATAGTGTGTTCTTTGAGGGACTGTGAATGACTAATATTCTAGTAAAAATAATTCACAAATATGGTTGTGATCTGTTTCAAGGCACGTGGGCTATTATTTTGATTTTTGTATTACTTGGTGAAAAACAAACCCATGGTTTATATACAGCCTACTTCCAGTGTTTCCTTGGGCTTGTTCATGTAAATATGGCTTAATGGCTATTTCCCAGTTCTGAAATTCTATTTAATGTGCAAAATATTCTGCAGATGATATGAGTTGTTGATGTGCATGCACTATATATTAATATAGTTAAGAAGTCTGTATCAGGAGAGTTTAATGTGACTTACTTGAGAAATGCTATTAAAGAAAAGCTGTATAACTCAGAATGGCAGAGACTTGTACCTTTTATGTAGAGAGAGTTTTGTGACCAGGAATGAAAACTCTTGGGAAAATATAAACCAGAAACATTGACCTAGTAGAAGCTGCCGAATGCCAGAAACCTTTGCGAAGAAATTTTATAAATGTATTTGACATTTGTTGACCAGGTTAGTCTGACTGGACAGATGCCCTTTTTCAACGGAGACCCGTGGAGAAAAGCTCCAAAAAATGACAAGTATAAAAAAATTTCCAGAGTATAACAATCAAAGAAATTAACACAAATATGTACAAGATAATAACAGTCAAGGTTAAAGTAGACATATTTAGTTATGAGGTTAAACAAGCATATGCAAGAAATAACAGTAGGTGCAAGATTTTTTTACAAGCAGGAGTAACAGTGTACAAATAGAGTTTCTATTTTACAAGCTAACAGATGAGTACATATATTATGGAGGTGACAATACAGTTTCTCCATAATTGTAGTCACCTAGTCACAGTAGTGTTATCTGGTAAATATTCAGTAACTAAATCAAAGTAATGTTACCTGAAAAGTACAGGCAGAAAGGAGGTAGTTTAGTAGGAGGAAAAAGGGGAATAAGAAGGGATTGTTAAGTAGGGTCATTGCAGGAGCAAGTCCTAGAGTGAAATAGATGGTCTTTTAGTGTTTTTTTTAACTGATTAGTATTAGGAATTGCTTTTGTGTGTGTGTGTGTGTGTGTGTGTGTGTGTGTGTGTGTGTGTGTGTAGGGGGGATTATGCCAAGCAGAGAATAAATAAACTGAAGGTGAATTAAGAGAATTTAATACTGTTTCCAGAATTAATTCTAAACAGTATGTGTGTATTTATATGTGCCCCGACATGTGTGTGTGTGAGTGTATATATATATATATATATATATATATATATATATACACACACACACACACACACACACACACACACACACACACACACACACACACACACACCCCATATGGGATTACATTTCAAAATACTGATATATCAGAATGTTAACACTCAAAATACCAAAACCTAAACACTGACAATGTATAATACTGAAACAGCAAAATACAGATTGTATAACACCTACAAAAAACACCCAAACCCCACGTCAACTTAATTAGAAAAAAAAATCTACATTTGCAGTTTTGTCAAAATAATAAAAAATAAACCAAAACAAAAAAGAAAACTCTAAGACCCTAACATAAGGCAAAGTTTACCTGAATTGTAGTAGCTAAAACTGTTACACCTCAGAGAAAGACACTAACTTGAACGTAATATGCTAAAGATTGATTTTATAGCATGTCTTGATACTGTTCTGCATTTTCAGTCGCTCTGTTGCTCTCTGTCTCTCTCTTTCTCTCACGCACACACACGCACATACTGTCTGTCTCCGAGGTGGAGCATGAGACGCATGTTTTCCATCGTAGCATTTTTCAATATTTTTTTAGCCAACTGGAAATAAATGATGCACTTCCCTAACTTAACTTCTGATGAAGGGGGTCATGCCAGCTTGAAAACTTGAGTAATTGTAAAACCTGGAACCTAACATCTCAAAACCTGTGTTGGGCAACAAAAGGGATTGCATGATGTCTGTGTTCCAGTGTCTTTATATTTTCTACTAGTGGACCAACATGGCATTTCTTAAATTTTTTTCATAGTCATTACAAATCATTATAGACTAAATAGAGTACATGAAATACTTGAAAAGTGGAAGGGATATTGTGACTGTACCATATTATTAATAAACTTCATGAAGAGATAATTTGGCCACAAGATGCAGTACATGTGACTGCAGAAAGGTTATGTGCAGCCTTTTGATGGAGTGAAGAAGTATGTTGGAGTGCTACAGAGATTAGGTGGGAGTCATGGGACATCTCTTATGTAACTGCAGATCTCATTTTGGCACAAGTAAAAATTAAAACGTTAAGTTCCATGAGTGCAGACTACATACCTGGTTGTTTCCAACAAAAACTCCAGTCATTGATGATAAAATGCTAGCATGTGGACACATTCTTGACCCATGGTGACGGCCATCAATAGTAACAGCTCATGGGGGTAGGATATCGCATGAGGCCCATACAGTCTTAGACCCATCAGCCTTATCTTAGCCTTTCTAAGCTATTCAATACTATTCCATGTAAGGATGTAAGTGACAAATTGAAGTACTACATGTCAGCTCATATGAACAAGTTTTTAACCCCCTCCCGAAAGAACTTCCACAAAAAGGTGTAATTGGAAAATTAGCAGCAGTAAATGTATATTACTGCAATATTCAGTGGGTAAGTCACTTGTTAAGCAACATGGCACAACAAGACAAGGTTGGGAAGGGTTACATATGTATCCTGGTAGAAGTTAGAGTGGTGTCTTACAGGGGGTCTCTGTACTAGTGCTACTACTTTTGAACTATTCTCTAATTTAAGAATGAAAAACAGACAATGTGTAGTCAAATATAACCACTGTTTTAGTAATAAATATCAAAGTTCTTCAAAGGGGTCTAGAAAAAAAATACACTCCAGGTACAGTGGTAGTGACCTCATCTTTAATTTCTGTCAGTAAATGTAACACCATAACACTTGGCAAGAAGGACAGTATTTTTTGAGCAAAAGAACTAGTTTGCATCTTTATTAATGGATCTTAAAGCATGCACCTCCCCCCACACTGCCTTTGCCATATTTCCTTTTTGACTTCCATACTCAGCCATCCTCGGCTTGCTCAATGGCTACTTTACATGTATCACTGGGCATGGCCCTTAGTTGGGTGTGCCCCCTAACTCCTTTGAACTCAGTCTTCTGCAAGCCCAGTGTTTTGCCGTTGGGATTGAGGGAATTTAGGGGGAGTTGTCTGAGAGGAGCCAAGTGCTGTCATACTTGTGGTAGGCAGTCCTGTTGCTAGCTGTGGCAATGACTAATGCATTGATGTTAGGAAATTGTTGCTGCCCAAGTTTTAACTCTTGAGTTGACTTGTGAAGCTCCAGATTTCTACCAGAACTCATTTGTGAATTGAATTCCTGAGACAAGATCTGATCATTAGCCACTTTTTGCTTATCCCCCACTCCAGCCAGGCATACCAGTGGTCCAAGTTCATTCTGGAGCTCTGGTTGATGGCAGTGAAGACAGATACCATGGCTTTAGGCCATCAGGCCAGCAGAAATGCAGATTTGGAAAGAAGAAACACAACTCTATTTTTATTGCCTAGTGGTTCAAGAATCAGTCTGTAAAGGGCTGAACTGTGTGTTTGCACTTATTTTTAGTTCTAGTGTTTCACTACAGCGTGACTGAAAGTTCTTTGAGACAGGTAGCCCTTCCACTCCATCAATGTATGTGCATTTTAATTTTGTTAGAATATTTCAAACCTAAATAAAACTACTGCAGACAAACTGAGAGCAGAATAACCTTTTATTAAACTGATAAGCTCTTTTGTATCCAAACTGGATGCTTCCTCAAATCATGTAAAACAAAAAAGTTTAAATACAAAATAACCAATATCCTTATTTAATGAAACCACGTGATCTCAAATGTGGTTTTAGGGGAACCGCCTTATTGAGCCCATCCCCTTTA
This sequence comes from Protopterus annectens, assembly GCF_019279795.1. Taxonomy (NCBI): domain Eukaryota; kingdom Metazoa; phylum Chordata; order Ceratodontiformes; family Protopteridae; genus Protopterus; species Protopterus annectens. The sequence continues at coordinate 391,191,468 of NC_056750.1, forward strand.
TCAGACTGTAATATGATAATCCATCTAAGTTCTACCTGCTCAACCCTGTTGCTAGTATCTCCCATCCTAAGGTCATCATTTATATTCTGTATAACCATAAACGTAACTGAATGTGTCAAACTACATAAGTTAGCATGTCTTGCCAGGGCATTCCTCTCGTCAGATTGCCTAATACTATAAATATGTTCCCTTACACTCTCTCTTAGGGATCGATCTGTCTTGTCTACATAAAAAGAGTTGCATGCTCCACATTTAGCTAAGTAAACTAATTGTTGAGTATTACAAACAGCAAAAACATTAAACCTAAACTACTTCAATGTAGTAGGATGAATAAAAAGATTGCTGCTGTCAATGTACAAGCAAATAGTACATTTACCACAGCTGTATGTGCCCTGCCATTGCAAATCACTTTGAAGAGGGAACCTCGAGCTGTTGTCATAACATATGTTTCAGGGATTTGTTGTTTTTGAAGAAAAATCTCAGTTGAGGATCCACAATATCCCTTATATTGTCATCAGTAGTTAAAATTGACCAATCTTTGTGGAAAAACATTTCATACCAAACTAATGTCAGAAGAATATGGCATTGTTATGCTCACATACTGTAAAGGAATCTCATTATTGGTGCCTGTATGCATGGCCATCCTATCAGAAAAACAGGGTTTGCCTCTACCTGATTGCAAACACTTCTTAATTTCCAGATTAGAGTATCCATGGGCTAATAACTCTGAACTAAACTCTTCTAGAGATTCAACAAAATCATTGTCATTGCAATTCAGCCTAGAATGCTGCATGCCTTGCCCTTTGATAATGATGTGATGCATATGATTAGGATGCATTTCTTTCTATGTAAGAAGTTATTCGTCTTATGTGCTTTCTTAAATAACTTTGGAGAAAACTGTCCAGCCTGCTTTCTTTCAATAGTAACATCCAAAATAATCTATGCAGCTATTAGAGTAATTTATTGTAAAGGGTAGAAAATCAGTGCAGGTGTTCAGGAGCTCAGAATATTGTCCTCCCCACAGGACAAACACATCAACAAACCTTTTATAATAAATTATGAACTCAGAGAAGCGATTCCTGTCTAGCACACAAGTAGTTTCCCATGAAGCTAAAACCATATTGGCGTAGTTATGGGCACAAGGAGTGCCCATAGCTATGCCAGATCTCTGCCAATAATGTCATTAAATAAACACACATTATTATTATCTAAAAATTAATTCTGAAAGCATACACATCAGAGAAATATGATCATGAGAAAATTCAGTGTACACATGTAAAAAAATGTTAACATATTCAGGTCCCACATCTTTCGGTATAACCGTGAAGAGTGATGTAACATCCATTGTTATCAACCACACAACCTGTCCACTGGACAAAGTTCAGTGGCAGCATGTTCACCTTGAAGTATACATGCACTTTAAAAATCATTCCCCATGGGCTGAGGATTGTTAAAATGCCGATGTATGGTAATTTACATCCAGACTTGTTGATTAGATGGCAGAAATTGAACCTCAACCTTGGTTTTAATTATATCATGTTGTTAATTGACTTTTTCAAACCAGTTGCAAATTCTCTCTTCAATGAAGTTGTGGCCTAAATTCTGACTTTGCAAAAGAATTTTTAATGTGTTTTTATTTAATTACTGTTATTACTGGCAGAGATCTGACATAGCTATGGGCACTTTTTTGCCAATAGCTACGCCAATATGGCTTTAGCTTCATGGGAAACTACTTGTGTGTTAGAAGGGAATCGCTTCTCTGAGTCCATCATTTATTATAAAAGGTTTGTTGATGATGTGTTTGTTCTGTGGAGCAGACAATATTGTGAACTCCTTGAATTTAAGTTCCTGAGCACCTGTACTGGTTTTCTACACTTTACAACGAATTACTGTAATAGCTGCATACATTGTTTGGATGTTAACTATTGAAAGAAATTAGGATGGATGGTTTTCTTCTAAGTTATTTAAGAAAGCATGTAAGAATAATAATTTCCTACATAGAAAGCACATGCATCCTAATCATATCTATCACAGCATTACCAAATGGCAAGGCATGCGGCTTTCTAGGCTGAATTGCAATGACAATGATTTTGATGGTTTACTATTGGCATTTCAAATCTGCTTCAGTCGGCTGTTTAGAATGTCGACCTGAAATGTGGAATTTGGAATGCTGAAAAGTAAACCAAAGTGAAAATGAATACATTGACAGCCATGGTTCGATGTATTCAACATAGCAAGAGGTGACATCACTCATCTTCTGCTATGCACATTAATGTACCGTTAAACTCTACAATCAACAGTACATTAATTCTACTGTTTTGCAGGGGTGTCTATGCCCTCTGTGCCCCACATGTGAGGGCTGCACCCCCATACCCCCTACACATTAAATATATCAACTCCAAGATCGTACTACAGTGAAGAAATGGGCTAATTCCCAGTTCCTCACTGAACTGTGACCCCCCTGTACAATGTCAAACCCAATTGTTCGACTTCCACTACCCTTTGCTGTAGTGTAGTCGATTTGGGTTCAACATTCTGCTGACTTGAAAACTGCAAGTCAACCACATGCCAGTCGACAGTTTCAAGGTTTTCAGTGTAAATCATTTTGATGAATCTCTAGAAGAGTTTAGTTTAGAGTTATTCGCCCGTCGATACTGTAATCGGGAAATTAAAAAGTGTTTGCAGTCAGGTAGAGGCAAACCATATTTTTCTGATAGGATGGCCATGCATACAGGCAACAATAATGAAATGTTTTCAGAGTATGTGGGCGTAACAATGCTGTATTCCTCTGGCGTTAGCTTGGTATGTGATGTTTTTCACAAAAACTAGCCAATTTTAACTAGGGATGATAATGTAAGGGATACTGAGAGTCCTCAATCAAGATTTTTCTTCAGAAACAACAAATCCATTGAATGTATGTTATGTTATAAGGATAATAGCTTGAGGCTCCCTAATTGAAGTGATTTGCAATGGCAGGGCACATATCTATTTGCTTATACACTGACAGCAGCAATCTTTTTATTCATCCTACTATGTTGAAAGAGTTTAGGTTTAATGTTTTTGCTGATTATAATATTCAACAGTTTACCTAGCTAAATGCAGAGCCTGCAACTCCTTTTATGTAGATAAGACAGATAGATCCCTAAGAGAGCATGTAAGGGAAAATATTTGTAGTATTAGGTGATCTGATGAGAGGAATGCCATGACAAGACATGTTAACTTATGTAGTTTGACACATTCAGTTAAGTTTATGGTTATACAGATTTTAAATGATGACCTTAGGATGGGAGATACTAGCAACAGGTTTGAGCAGGTAGAACCTAGATGGATTATCACATTTGAGTTTGATGAAGGGGATGGGGTCAATAAGGCGGTTCCACTAAAACCACATTTGAGATCATGTGGTGTCATTAAATAAGGACATTGGTTATTTTGTATTTAAATTATTTTAACTTTTTGTTTTACATGATCTGAGGAAGCATCCAGTTTGGATGTGAAAGCACTTATCAGTTTAATCAATGGTTATTCTGCTCTCACTTGTGTGGTGCATGTTTGTTGTATTACTGCTACTTGTTTTATTGTGGTGCATCTTTTGCCTTGCTGCTCTGTGTTTTACTTACACTTTTTATTTTTTCAAGTCTTAATTTACCACAGTGCAGTGCTTTCTTGCAGAGTCTATATTTAGTAAGCAAATTCATACATCATCTTTAGAAAACAAGAAAATAAATGTTTTTTTCTCCTCCAAATGTGTTTTAAGGTGGGGCTACATACATTAAAATGTGACAGTGCCATAGTCCCCATGTTGATTTATTTTGCTTGCTTTAGAGGGTAGTAATACTTTGATCTTTGCATTGTATTGCTCAGTTTTAAAGAGTAAGCACCATATATAGGACATGACAAACAAACTATCTCCAAATCTGTCCTCTCTGGTGGCATAGAGTAATATGGCCCAAATAACCCATGTTCATTTAGTGGCTTGGTTACCTAATGGAGCCATCCAGAAAGGATGAGATTTAGTGACTCCTGTAGGCTAACACATCCAAGGGGAGGGAGGCAGCTCCGGCTTTCCACTCTAATGACACATAGCAGAAGAACTAGGTGTTGCACTCATGCAGCACAAACCTATTAGAACATATACCCATTGTGTCCACCCATGTAGTTGGATTAGCATGCAGAGGCAAATTCCCTGAGGCAGACAGCCATAGTGAAGTCTAATGAGCTGCTCTGAGGAAGAGGGGTGCTTTACTAGAATGGAGGTCGGCCACTCCACAGGACCAGCAAATTGGCCTATTTCATGCCACCTGACTCACCACTGAGGAATGAGTGGCCCAGTTCAGCTAGCCAGGTAGGAGTGAATGGGGCCATACAGCTGTTGTGTAGGTGTAAGATGTCCAACTCTTGCCTCATGGCATGAAAAGGCCAATTTAGTGCAGGTAGTGGTGGTGGGGGTGCATCGGGCTGTTTTTTTTGAGGGAAGACAGTACCTCAGATCTGTAGCTTTTTAAATAATTTAACAGATTTGATGTAAAATAGCAAAAAAAAATCTAACTATAAAAATATCTGCCAATGCTTATAAATTCTAAAGTTAGATAATATAAAATAACATTCTAAATATAGCAGTGTAGGCAATCAGGGGTCTCCCTGCAAAATACACTGCATGCAGTCTGGTTTCTGATGTGACTTGTTGCACGAAATGACACCTGAAGCCAACCATTCATTGTATATTGCACTAGGAGGAAAAATGATTTCCGCTCAGTCAGATTAGCAAACATGGTGAGAGATGGAGCTGAATAAGTGAAGTAGACTGGCCTTAAAATAAAGGAGACTTGCCACCAGTTAGTGGTTAGACACTCTGAACAGAAGGAAGGGATGTGAGTGAGATGGAAGGTAGATGACTGCTGTGTACAACTGTCCAGCATCTGAGAGCTAGCATACCAGAGTAAGTGAAAGTAGTATAATTTGTCAAACAATATCTAAATAACTCCATACACTGGCTTTCTTTGGCTCCAGACCACACATTTCTACAACCAAAAGTAACTGCACATATTTTGTCATGGTGGAGCAGAAGCTATACAGTATTGCTTAGAGCATATTATGTGCTCTTTCTGAACTAGAAAAAAACAGTATACTAAAATGTAGAATATGCAGAAATCAAATGTAGATTCAAAAATGACTACTCTGAAAAAAATATTCCAACCTGCATTCATTAATTTTTATTTTTTCAGTAGTCTGCAGTTATTGCTTTTATGTACCAAAGGTGCTGCAATGACACAAGGACTTTTCATATGATCTCACATGCTGAAATGGTCAGGGAACTCCTCTCAGAGTAGCAGATAGTTGATGTCCAGACTAGCAATTAAAATGGATCTAAAAGACCTAAATTATATACTGTCAAGGTGACAGCCTTAAAGATGAAGTTTCTCTTGATAGGATAGTTGCACTTTCTGGAAGTTAATAAATACCATGATTAGCTGCTGCAGCTTTTGCATTGATTGCACCACTAAATGGTTTACAGAAAGTTTTATAATATATCATTCGTGAGGGGACATAAAGTCTTCATATTTGTCATTGCTGGACACGTCTGAAAAAATATTTGGATATATAATGTTTGACATTCTTTTTTCCTACATGCTTTATAATACATTCTTTTCTTTCTTTAGAGATATGAATGTATATATTTTTTATTCAAGGTTTGTAAAGGTAAGTTTTTATGATGTGCTGTAAAGGAACTATAATATCCAAAGTTTTGGAGCCAATATAAAGAGTTTGTAAGAAAATTGTGCATTGCACATACATAGCTTATTGTTTCTACAATGTGAGAATGAATGAACAACAGCTTTGTAAATTCTGCACTGGAGTGAAAAATAAAAGCCAGATTTGTAAAGGTTAGCATATACTTGGTATAACATTTCTGAGTGAATAGACAGCATAGGCATTGTGGTAGGGCTGTTCTTAAATCCAGAAACTGTACACAGTGTGCATTTTATGCTAACCCTTATGAATCTGGCCTAAAGTGTTCGCAGCATGTTCTTGTTGGTAGCAAAGCTATGTCCAAGTACAGTGAATGTCAGCCCTAGCACCCCTGTACAAGTAACATTAAGGGTTCTGCATTTTAAGAAATAGGAAAGTTCCCCTGCAGTGAATTTTCCTGAATGGAACATTGCATGCAGAAATGTTTGCAAAACTTTCCTTTACAATCACAGACTACTATCCTTCACATTTGTACTGCAATTTTGTTGGTGCTTATTTGAAATTTGAAGACTTAGTCCCTCTGCTCTTGACTGGTTCCAAAGCTATCTAACACATCACCAGCAAGCAGTAAAATGGCTACAAGACCTCTTCCCCCTACTCTAAGTAACATTAGGAGTCCCACAGGGATCCATCCTCTGTCCCTTTCTTTTTCGTATTTCATTAATAATCTTAACACTGCTCCCTCTCTAGCTTCCCTAATCCAATATGCAGATGATTCTACACTTATCTGTGCTGCCCTTACCATAGAATATCTTCAAGACATAACATAAAAATCCTTCACTGCAGTAGACTCGTGGCTGTCAAACTCGCAATTCATATTTAACCCCAGTGAAACTAAGCTTATAATCTTCCAACCTACTAGAACCATAAATCCCCCTCCACTTTCTTCACGACTGCCTCAGTAATACAATTATTACAGCAGTAACCCAAACCAAACTCCTAGGTGTTATTATTGATGATATTAGACTCAACCTACAGATGTCACGAACAGTAAAAGTACACAAAAAAACTAGGAACACTATATAGAAATAATGCCTATCTGATAGTATCAGGACAGCCATTGCTAGAACACCTCTTTTTTTCTACAGTCCTTTATGCCTCACCCATACTTACCAACCTTAAAAATATAGACTTAGGAAAACTCAAACTATGTTATAACAAAATAGCAAAATTTGCCACTGACTCAACATATAGATCACGCCATTGTCTAGCCCTAAAAAAAAAAAAACGCTTGGTTAGAACTACCACACCTACTTATAACCAGCTGACAATGGCTCATAAACTATTCTACCAACCCAAAAAAATACCAGTTCTCCAAAACATACTGCAACCTTACTCCAGTCAGTGAGTACTATACTCCACTAATAAATCATTACTAAAAATAACCAAATATACCAATACTGTTGGAGACTCTTTATTCTAGTCCTGTAGCTAAAACGTGGAACACACTCCCACAAACTATTAGATCCATAACCAACACTGCTCATTTCAAGAACTTACTCAAAAATCATTTATTTAATATGTGGCTCTGCCCATGCAATAGTCCAGGTTAATCTATAGTATTTATAACATCCCTGTCTACCCAGTACAAACTCTCGGGTCAACCATTCACTACCCCCACACAGAAATTCTCCCTGCCTTCCTTACTGTTACTAATACTGCCAGCAAGTCAATATAAGAAATATAACTTAGAAAATGTATTTTGTGTTTTTAATGAAATTGCTGACTCCGTAAATAAGGAAACTCTGTTAATATTTGTAGATCTACAACTGTAAGCTATGATTTGTTAAAACTTCTCATTGTATATCCCGGTCTATATGTATTTACTGTACTGCATCTATACCAGTCAAATTGTAAAATTTGTTACTGTTTTGTAGCATGTATAAATAGCCACCTTTATGTCTATGTTGCACTTTTTGTTTGATTGTATGCAACGCTTTTCTCCCTGGGCCTCTGCTGAAAATGGGTATCTGCCCAGTTGGACTTTGCAGTTAAACAAATGTAAAGTAAATAAAATAAAATAAATGAGGAAGACCTTAGCATGTTGAACAAATCATCTGTCAGTGTCAAAGAGTGCACAATTGTTTTCTTTATTCCAGCTGTCAATGTATTCGTTGTATACCCCCTAAATGTGCAGGATCAGCTTACAGAATGATTTGATAGTGGCTAAGGCATTATGTTTCCGTCTGATCAAACTTTGATGACCTGCTGTGAGCGTCTTGACAAACAGATGTAATGAAAACACAAGATGTGAAGTTGTTAAATCTCGCCGTTTATTCTCATTGATGGGTTCGGAGCCGATCCTCAGCTCCGACATGGCTGATCGCAAAGCTCAAGGTTTGCCAGTAGCTCGAGACCAAGCCCCTTATCCCACAATGCACTGCTGGAATTATCTGAGATCTATTTTGCCGTGGCAAGAGAGAGCTCGGTGATCCAGCTAGTTCGGACCATTTGTGAAAAAAATAACATGTTTTTGATAAAAATCTTCTTTTTTCTGTTATATATTTTTCATATATACAGTTTGGGTGTTAGTGTTAAAATTATAATACTAGAATTAGTAGTTTGTGATAGTTAGTGCCCTGTTGGCCTAGTCGTTTTGTGTGCCTTTTAGCCCTATTTAGAGTTAATAATCACTATTTTCTTCTAGTCAGGTTTTTCTCAGTGGGCCCGTTTAGCCCTCTATTTGTAAGTTATAGTTTAACTCTGTCATAGATAGTGCCCGGTGTGGACTTAGTTGCTTTCCTTAGTTAGTGTGGGTCTTTACAAAGAAAGGAAGGACTTTCACCCTACTAGTTTTCAGTATACTGTTTTTTGTATTGTACTGTTTAGAGTGTCGGCTGACAAGGAAAAGTCCCATCCCAAATTGATATTCAAGAAATGCCCAGATTGTGGGCAGAAAATGTCTGTCACTGATGGACACATTCAATATGTTTACTCTCTGGGGGCTAAACACCTCCAAGACACTTGCAGCATTTGCCATTCCTTTTTTTCAAGAGTCCTCTTGGAGAGGAGGAAGCTAATTGACAGGGGATTACTGCAGCATTCCTTTTCTGAGGTGTTGAGTAGCCAGGAAGGTGCTAGCATTTCTTCCAAATCCTGGGATCCCAAAGTTGCAAAAAAGGCAAGAACTTCAGAGGGTACAGGGTCATCGGTTCCACAGACCTCGAAACCGAGTGCCCCTTTGATTTGGACCCAGCTCCCAGTCTTGGAGCCGGTCTCTGAGGTTCCCTCTTCTCCTCTGCTCCAGTCAGCACCTTCGGTGCAGTCATCTAAATCTTCAGTCAGCCTTTCGGATTTGGACATGGATCGGCTAGGGCAGAAGCTTTTACAGGCACCAGGACTTGCCAAATTGTTGTCGACCCCGACCATTTCGTCAGTGCCAAAGACCATTGAACCAGATTTGTCTACTACTCCTCCGAGCCGTACTGGAACCTCGGAGCTGAATGAACCCGAACCGATGATTGTCAAACCTTTGGAGCCAACACTCGCACTGGTGTTATTGGCTCCATCTACTCGGATGTCCTCAGCGCCGACCGAGAACTCTAGGAGCCGACACTCTCCCATCGGGTCCTGGGAGAATAGTCAGACCGATTTGTTGGTGCCGACTCTTCCTCTTGGGGCTTCGGCTTGGATGAGCTCGACTTCTACCTCGGGCTCGGAGCCCATGGTTTCGGTGCGGGAGAATCGGACGGTCCTTTCGGGTCCATCTACCCCTTCTCGTCGGAGCCATGGCGCCTTCGATGCAATGAGGAGAGTCCTGTCTCCCAAGGCAATGTCAGCATCGGTTCAGCCTTCCCTCTCCCCTCAAGCTCCTGTGTCTACCTCTTCATCTACCGGTCCCCCTAAGCGTAGAGACCCTGAGCCTCAAGTACCCCCACAGGGCGTCCCCTACTCTTCTGAGACCTCCCCAGATCCCCCCACTGAGGAGGTGCCCAGGAAGAGACTGTGTAAGAGGAGGCACTTATAGACTCCCCACAGGAGTCTTTGACATCTGACACAGACTTGGATGAGTCAGAAGGGGCCCCTCGATCCCCTTCAGAGGATATCTCCTTTGTGGAGATATTAGAGATCCTTAGTCAGATGGGCGATTGGCAGTCCAAGACCCCTACTGAGGATGAGTCCGTGCTCTTGAAGAATAAACGGCGAGATTTAACAACTTCACATAAACAAGTTATGTACTTATAACGTTCCATGTGAGTTGTTTATCTCGCCTTTATTCTCATGTCCCTCCCTCCTTCCCCCTCCTGGCTGACAGTAAACTTAGAGGCTAGTACTATCCTGGCTCCTCAGTACTTCTTTCCTTTGGAAAGTGTTTCCCTTTTAGAGTAGGATAAAGGTGTATATATATATATATATATATATATATATATATATATATATATATATATATATATTTGCAGCAAACAAGATCTGAGGTAATTCCAGCAGTGCATTGTGGGATAAGGGGCTTGGTCTCGAGCTACTGGCAAACCTTGAGCTCTGCTATCGGCCATGTCGGAGCCGAGGATCGGCTCTGAACCCATCAGTGAGAATAAAGGTGAGATAAACAACTCACATGGAACGTTATGGTAAGTACATAACTTCTTTTTAAAGCATTTTAAAAATTGCTAGGATTATAAGACTTTCCTTGCATGTTTGAAAATTAACTCCAGATTTTATTATTGAAAAATTAGTTTTATGATGTCTTTCTATGGAGATACTTCATATTTCAGACCATTCCTGTATTCATGGTTGACCAAATGCAATATATGTGCTATTGTGTCAAGCTAGTCATAGGACCCATTTAACTATCACTACCATTGCTTCTTGTAAGGTGAAATGTTAAGTTGTCAATCTATATCCCATGATGCAGGTCTCCTTTTGCCAGCTGAGGTAAGTTTGAATTTTTCAAACAGCTTAGTCAGGGTTTATATAGTTAAAAATTTCTAGTTTTAAAAAATGAATTTTTTCAGTCTGTGTTTGTTGGGATTAATACTCCTGTGCTTTATGTCACTCTTTTAGCCAGAGAGTCCTGCAGGAATCCGACACCCAGTCTGTTGTTGCCTTGTCGGCTCTGGCTGGAGCTGACATATTATCCAGTATCGAGCCGGAAGCTTCGCCCCATCTGGAACCCAGAGGACGCCGGCTCCGATGGCTTCGTCCAAGAAGGTCCTGGCACCTGAGCCAGGTCAAACGGTCCATCCCTTCCCAGGTTTCCCCATTGGGAATAACTTCTCTTCCGAGGTTTCTCCTGATCTTTATTACGGCCCCTACATGTTTTTCTTCCTTTGCTATGCATTGCTACTACCTTTATAACTTCACTTCAGCTTCAAAGAGATAGAGATATTCTCAGGAAGGGTGTGGTGAAGTGTCCAGGATCCTTCTCTGCTGGGGCTCAGAAGAATTGCCTCACAGCTAGCAATCCCCTGAATCCTTAACCAACTCCTCTTCAGGTGAAGGAAACCCTTGAGGTGTGAGCAGCAGGACGCAAAACTCTTTCTGCCAACAGGGAGTCTCTTCCTGAAAGCCCTTTCAGCACCCTGAGGGATTTGTGGGTACAGTCGATCATATCCGAGTTACAAAAAATCCCTTGAAAGGTAATCTCACCCGTCAAAGGGGATTGGCAGAACAAAAAAAGGCAACCGGATGGTCACAGCTTCAGTCCATTCTGCCCTTTCTGGGCAAGGACGTGGTCACAGCATCATCATCAAGATGTCAGGATCCAGGTATTTCTTATTTTTGACTGACTGCTCCCTCTCCGCCACCAAGCATCCAGCTCTTCAGAGCAGAGACTACACTCTGCAATTTCAGTGAATTTAAAAAAAATCTTCTCTTGCCTTGCCAGTCTATCACCTTTATATTAGCAGAATTAAACACCGTCAAGTTGTTAGCGGATGCCTCTCTGATCGGGTGGGGGGCATTATCAGGGCAGGATGGTCTTTCCCCTTTTCCTTTGATTCCAGGGGTCATTCAGAAAGCGCCCTGAGGGCCAAATTGATTCTCATTGCCAGCCTTTGGCATCTGGACCCAGTTCGGATCTTTTGATCCATTTCCTCTCAACTCACTGCTTGGTTGCTCACTTCTCCTTCCCCAGCCAGCCCCTATGATCTCTCTGATGATCCTGTCAATATCTCTTAGTAACTTCTTTGAAAGTCGTCCACCAGAACAAACTAATATTAATCAAATATCGATCTCTACCAGTCTTTTTTCCTAATTATTCTGAAGAGCTGAACAAAAGCTTCATTTTTTTTTTTGGATGTCCAGCAGCCTCAGGTACTATTGCATAGAACTAAACAATTCAGGAAATCAGATCAATTATTTGTCGTGACCTTTTTCAGATGGATGGTCTTCCACCATTTTACGGTATATTAGCTCAGAGGCAAAGCAACTACCTTAAACCAAAAGCACACTCAACCAGAGGTCTATCCACTTCTGACAGGGCCAGTTTGGTCACACAGTTCAAAAAAGTGTGTCCATTTGAGCACCGGGATAGCTACCAAAGCGAGATCTGAGGTAGTCTAACTTCTAATTCTTTTCAAAGTTATGTTTCGAAATCTGTGTGAGAAAATGTATGAACAGTTAGCTCAGCTTCAGTGTCACAAAGTGCGGAGTTGAGGGTAATGGGGACATGATGGTATGTTATTAGAGGCATTCTGTATCACTTCACTATGAAAAACAAAAAGGACATCTGCAGGATTAAGTATGCTCACTGCTAATATTTATGTTGGAGGAATATGATGGTGGATTCTTAAATGGGTGATCTTACTGAACATGGAGAGGTATAAGAAAGCAATCTGCATGTGCTGTAGGTCAAAGAAAGTCAGAATGCCAGGAAGGTGCATCTGCTGTATTCCATGCCTTGAAAACCTATTTTACTGAATACATATACACATATCCAAAGCCATGGTACCTCTCTGGTTTGAAGAGGATTTGTTCTCTGAAATAAATAATAGTTACTGTAGACAGTGAAATATGTTTAAATACAACACTGCCATTGGAAGTGTCTACAAAACCATGTGTTTGTAGTCTGATTGTGACTGTGCCTGTGAGTAGCTCCTGTACTGTGCTGCTAAATGCTGTAGTACAGATCTAGATAATACACAGACACATGCATAAAATATAATAGTGGCTGCTGTTTTAAACAAAACTACTCTGAATTGGAAGAAACACTTAAGGTGAACCAAGATAATTTTATCAGGACAATTTCATCTAGTCGTTTCAAAACTGAACATTATATAAGACTGTCCTGTGTAAAATGCACTGGAATCATGTAGCAATGTAATAAAATATACTGTTCTTCAAGTAATGTCTTATTTTTTTCATTACAGGATTGTATGCAGATCGCTCACTTGAGCAAAAGCAGTCTCACAGTAAGTAACACTGTATACCACTTTAAGTATGTAAGTAAAAACATGCTAAACTTGACTGACGGTATCCTGTTTTTACAGTATTTATAACTAATCTGGTTGTTTGTGCTACTGCAGTAAACAAAAATGAGAGACATGTTTTAATTGTCACTGCACATGAAAATATGCTCATCATGTGTATAAAAATAACATATTTTAATTTATTTGCTGTGACACTTAATTTCTGAAATGTATGCACATTTCCTAGGATAAACAAATACTATATCTATAACTTGCATGCCTGAGTGTAAGAAAGAAAACATAGTATTTACTATAGCTGTGTGCTTTAGCCATACCTATTTGTGTGTTTCCACTTAGTCTTCTTTCTTTATTCATTTTGCATGCTTTAACTTTATGTTGGTTATTACAGCCAGCAAATAAAAAATGTTAATGTACACTGGAAGCAACTTGCTCCTAGTTCAAAATAAAATAGTTTCAGAATTTTTTGCTTAGTACATGGATTCTCCCCTTTGAAAGTCAGTATGACCTTCACCTCAAGGCATAATATCAAGCCATTCTGGTATTATTTCCATTAAGATTGCAGTAGCTGTATTTTGCTCTGTTCTGGGGTATTTGGTTCTGAATGTTTGACCTTCAACTCCACTGAAATCAATGAAAGGTTTTTGGAGAGAGGTTTGTATGTGCATGATAGCCATACTTCTCAGCTTCTTCTGTCCATATTTTCGTGGAATGGCCAGATTTTTGCCTCATATTTTTGGTCTGTTCCTCATATAATTTGTTGTTTTCTGACAAATCCCTGGGGATGATCTGAGTATGGAAGTCACTAAATAATGACATACACTTGAGTTTCAAATTTAAAAATCTTTCAGAAAATTGTATGTTAACACAAGCCCTGTTACTCTAACAGCTTTCTAAGTATATAAGAGCAGTGTTTACAATCTGTCCCTATTTTTGGGCCTTTGTTCCCCTATTTTGTCAAGCTTTGTCTAGATTGCTTGCACTATGAGGTTGAGAGGTATGATCACAGCTTTTATTGGGTTACTTGCTGCAATGGTTTTCTGTCCTTGCACTTCCTATTTTATTTATGCCATTTTTCAATAAAAAGGTATTGCAGACTTTTTATTGAACAATAGCCCAAATATATGTATAGTGTTTCCCTACCTGATGTCACCTAGGGATTAACACTGGATTGTGTTCATAGACTTTAATGGATCAGCACCAATGGATGCATAGTGCTTCATCCATTAAAGTCTGTAGACACATCTCGACATTATCACCATGTCATAGTCAAAAGGAATAAAGGTTCATTCTTTGCCTACAGGAAAAATGTATTTTTATAAAGAAAAGTGAAAACAGGTGGTACAGACAAAAAAGAAATTTAAAGGACATTGTGTCTAATGGTGCTTTAGTCGCTACATGACATTGATGTAAAAGGTAGGATATCACGTGCTTTAGTCACTACATGACATTGATGTAAAAGGTAAGAAATCACGTTAAACCAGGGAATTAATAGTCTCCCCATTCCTACATGTTTTATTAACAGCAACAGTACTATTGAAAAACAAAATACAAATCCTCTGAAGTTTCAGCTCTTGCATAGAACTACCTCAACAGAAGTATTGGCAAATGTTTCAGATTTATAACGTATATTCCTGGAAGCATCTGAAACTTTGGGGCAAAGAGCAGCTTTGGAATCATGCCAAGTTTAAAGTATTGGAAAGTGCCTGTTGCATTCTTTAATTACAAAGTCCTCTTCCAGGTTTCATCCTGCAGGAGAATATGCTGCTTTTGGGGTAGTTTGATAACAATGTTTAACAAAAAAAAGAAACACTTGTTTAATCATTGGGATGGCATGAGCATTTTGTTTTACAGGACTTCCCTACCTTCGGTTGCATGTAAAATGGATAATGTTGCAGCTCATTAGTCACAACTAGAAAATTTCAGATTTTGAGTGGTACTCAAAGTGCTTCTAGTTGTAACTGTCCTGCTAGGCTCACTAATGCGAATGCCTCAGTTTTCTCAATTTGCTAAACTGCGTTACAGTTTTAGTCATAAGACCAACTTGGGTTTTTACTCAAATATCTTGACTTCTTACTGAAGAACTCAGAATTAGCACTGGTGTCACACTAGCACTGTTTGGCATTTTAATGTTTTTATACTAGTGGTAATTGTGCGTGTAGCTTGGCATTATTGAACTGCACTCTATATATTAGTCATTTTTGTTGCAGGTTCATTTCATTGATTCGCTTTACTTCAAATACCCTATGATTATCTCTTTTCCAGCAACAGTTGCATTGTTACAAGCAGCTAAAAACTCAATTCAAGAGGTTGAGTACTTGAGTCTTTACTCCAGAATAGTTCCGTGATAGCTCACAAGCAACTGCCTCTAAAGGAACATTTGCACTTAAAAAGGATCCTCAAGATGAGGGCCTGACTGTGGCTATCCCCTGTATTGGGCAGTGCTCACACAGTACAGGGTGATGTCAGTTTCCATGATTTGAGATTAGCACCTTTGAATGCAGAATTGTGCCTGTCTGCTACCACTAATGTGAGAAGAACCTAGCAAGAAAGATTTCTGGCACAGTATAATGATGTGACTGGAATATACTTGAATACATCCATCAGTGGAGTTCCACAAGTTAAAGAAAGATTCCTGGAATGCTATCTCATTCTGTGTATGAGTCAGGTAGTCCAAAATTTTGATCTCACCAAACAGAAATATTTGGACCTTTTCTAGGAATGTTGGCACTGACTCTGCTACTGTTAAAAATCAAAAGTTGAAAAAGCTTGACACGGTCAAGGCTGACTATGAGGCTAAGTATGCCTAACCAGTAACTAAAAATCAACACAATGTGTATAAACAGGACACCACCAAACGTCCCATCCAGCAACACTGACTCTTTGTGAAAATCTTTGCAGGGCAGACCCTAAAGAATATAACACCAGTGTTGTCAAAACCATTTTCAGGATTCTTCTCCCCCACAGCACATCAATGAAGAGGGAATTCCAAAGAGAAGTCCAAGGAGGAGGAGAGGTTGTGTTTGGGGTCAGAGATAAAATCTCCATTGACAGCATCCTATGATCAGACCATTCACAATTCTGTTACTAAGACAGAGTCACATTTTAAATTCTTTAACTACAGTGGTCTGGATATTAATGAAACTACACACCAGTTGTTTAAGTGTGGTTTTGTATTCATTCCCACTAAATGCAGCAATTTATCTCAAGTACTAAACATTTCTGTTTACTAGTATATTAAATTTGACTTTGTGGTTTAATGACAAAAGTGGTCCAAGAGTCTCCAACCCCCCCCAAAAAAAAAAATTCACAAAAGAATTCGCTATTTAATACAACTATTTAATTATGTATGGAAGGCTGCAATTAGGAAAACCTTTAAGTCAAAACAAGGATTGGTAAGACATAACTCAAAATGAGAAAGAAATGCTTAATCAGCTACTAAATGGCCGGAGATGCAGCTTCATGAAACCTGACAAGAGTGGTGTCATTTGTAATTGTGGACCAAGCTGACTATATAAGTGGAATGTTCGTTCATTTTAACGAACTGTGATGTGCACAAGGTAGCTTCCTTGAATCAACTGAGTGCACAAAATTCTTGACAACATGGTAAGTATATTGCTGTAGCATTAAATTACCTCATGTACTTACGTTTTTTTAAAAATGGGAAAAAGCATTATTGCCAGCATATTTGGTATTCCAAAAGTGGACAGACATATGATCCACACATGAGACCTATTGTTGAAAAAGGTGGGTCAAAAATGCAGGCTTTGGGTACTTATTTTGACCAGAGGCATATTTGTGACAATTGTCCACATTTGCTCAAAGACTCCCGACATTTTCTTAGTACCATCACCCAAGGTTTATTTAAGGAGATCCTTGTGTTGGTCACAATTGATGTGCTTGATTTTTTCAGATATTCCACATGAGCTTGTCTAACACTGGTTTACAGAGACTTCACTTGAATCTGACATCTTGGCTGCAATGGACATAAAAGTTCTTGTTCAAGAAATGGAAATGGTATTGTACTTCAGTTGCATTTTTTGAAGGGGAATACTACTACCAGACATGTGTGTGTGTGGGGGAGCTGCCCCTGCTCTGATATTGTCCAGATTGGTTATGCAGTATTAGAAAGAAATGTTTTGTATTCAGCTTGAAGTATACTGTATATTGGAGTTATTATCCATGCTTTTAGGCATCATTTGAATATAGTGGACAGGAAACAAATGATTTATTGCAATTCTTTTGAATTTTTGGCATCAACAACTGAATTTTTAAGGTTTAGATATCACTTTGGAGAAGTACACATTCACTATGCAGATGTGATGATTTTCAAAAGTGTAATGGTAGGTGTCTAACATAGGTTCATAGGTAGGTAGTAGGCTAATGGCCCTAGGGCCTTTACAAGCCTAGCCAAAAAGGTACCCTGGCTTTCGCCACCCAAAAAATTATTTTCCTGTGCCCCTGTCAAGCAGAGCCACAGAAGTGATCCCCAGGGTGAATTTCCTATTACCCATCCAATCATCAAGATTTTTCTTGAAGAGTGCTAATGAGGAGCTCTATTTGACATAGATAGGTAGTCTGTTCCAGAGTATGGGAAGTCTCTGGGACAGGAATCTATCCCTCCAGCATGTTCTGTTTGTTGTGGTGACAAGGTTTAGGTCCCTAGAGCATGTAGCTCGGAGGCATTGGGATTTCTTCAAGTGGAGCATGTCCAACAGCTCTTGGTTTGACATAGCTTTGTATGTTAAGCAGAGATCACCTCTGAGTAGGCAATATGCGATGGAGTAAAGCTGGAGTTATTTGAGACTGTCTGTGTAGGGCATCTGTTTGAGGCCAGTAATCCTCTTTGTGAGGTATTTCTATGGCCTTTCCAGTTGTTGTAGATGTCTTGTGAGGTACATACCAAAAGGGGCGTTGTACTCTATAATGGGTCTAATGAGTGATGAGTAGAGAGGAACAAGAACCTCTCTTTTTCTGGATGAGAAACCTTTTGTGATGAGGTGTGCCATGTAGAAGGATTTCCTGACCACTGTGGCGGTGATTATCAAAGGAGACACTACTGTCCACCTGTGTCCAAAGATCTCTTATCACACTTTTTTTGTTAAGTAGACTACCACCTATGTGGTAGTTCCTGGGTAAAGAGTTTTTACCAAAGGGGATGACAATGCACTTTTTGGCATTGAGCTTGAGGCCATGGCTTTGATACCAGGCATCTGTCTCAGTGAGGCCCTTTTGTAGGATGTCCACATCATTAGGAGTTTCGATTATAGCTCCTAGTTTGCAGTCATCTGCGAACTTAGTTAGCCAAAGACCTTCTGTGTTAGCCTGAACTTCAGAGAAGTAGATACCAAACAGGAGATGACCCAGGACTGAACCCTGTGGTACTCCACTTGTCACTGGTCATTTGTTTGGTGAAGACGAAAACGTACTGTAAAAAATAAATAAAGAAAATGTGTGTTTTCAACTTTGTTATGGTTTCCCAGCCTGTTTTTGTGTTGTGTTTATGGTGGACTAAGTTTTTTTTTTCCTATTCTTTTTCTACAGACGGCCCCAAACTTTTTTTTTTTTTTGTGTGTGGTTATCGCTGGTAGTTGCCTGTCGTTGGTTATTCTGATTTGGAGTCTGCTACTTTCACAGTGTGGGTACTGTCAGTAAGCCAATTGGCAACCCATCTTGCGACATAGGGATTTATACCTAGTTTAGTGAGTTTATCTATAATTCCAGAGTGGGGGATGGTGCTGAACACCTTGACGAGATCTAGATAGGCTGTGTGAACTACCTTGCCCTCATCTAGGGCTTTGGTGACTGCTTCAAAGAAGTCTATCAGGTTTAGGAGACATGATCTGCTTTTTACAAACCTGAACTGTGTGGGGTCCAGAGTTTGGAGATCTCCAATGTCTTTGTTTGAGTTCCATGATGATACGTTCCATGGCCTCGCAGAACAAGCTCATCAGGTTAATGGGGCGGTAGTTCCCGGGGTCTGTCATGGCTCCCCCTTTGTGGAGTGGGATAACCATCATGGTGCGCCATTCAATTGGCACAAAGCCTGAAGTGAGGCTATGACTGAACATGGTACTTAGGTGGGGTGCCAGTTCATTCTGCAGTTTGTGTAGAAGCCAGCCTGGGATGTTGTCAGGTCCCATGGATGCTGTGTTCTTGGCTTTGGAGAGTGAGGTTTTTACCTGTGCAGCCATGATTACAGGAACTTTGCATTCTTCCAGTATAGAGATGGGCCCTTTAGGGGGTGAGAGGGGGGTAAAGTTAGCACTTAACCTATCTGCCAGGATGTTGGCAATATCAGTTGGTTCTATATATTTAGTGCCATTGTGCTGTAACTTAGAGCAGATCTGAGTGTTGCCACTGAGATTCTTGACATAGCTCTAGAATGCTTTGTGGTTGTCTTTAGAATCAGTGATGATTTTGTTTTCATAACTAGCTTTGGAGGATTTTATGAGGGATCTCGGCTTCTTGCTGAGGCTGATCAGGGAGTTCCTCCAATCATGGGATTTTACTTTTTTTTTGCAACAGTTTCTTTCTTCTGTTGTAGAGTTTGTTTATGGCAGAAGACCACCAGATTGGCTTCCTTTTTTTTTTGGAGGATAGCATCTTGGTTCTGTTAGGGATAGCACGATCCATGCACTTGTGTAAGTGCTTATAAAGTGCATTTGTGTAGGATTCAGCAGTCGTACCTCTATTGTCCATTTGCATGGGTGTCGTGAAGTTTGCCTCTTCTGTCTTCAGAATCGTGAAGTTGGCTTTAAAGAAAATTTTTACGGTTGTTTTCCTAATGGGGGCAGGAGCGGGATGTGGATGAATAGGGTAACTAGCTTGTGGTCAGATATGACCAATGAGGAATTGACCTCTGGTGTGGAACACCAGTTGCCCATGTTGGTAATGACCAGGTCTAGGATATTGCTGCCCCTGGTGCGGGTGTGGATAAGTTGATCCAAGACATTTGGAATTGATGAATTCCAAAAAACATTGAGCAAAAGAGTTCGTACATGAGTAGTTTTCCCAGTTAATGGTGGGTAAGTTGAAATCACCCATTATTAGGGTGTTGGGTTGTACCCTAATATTTTCCAGTGTATCAAGAAAAGAGGAGTGGGAATCCTGGGGCATGATGTGGGGTCTGTAGCAAGCTACAATCAGGATTGCGGTCTTGCCCAGAGTTAGTTGAACTTGGATAATCTTGGATGCATTATGCTGAGCAACTAGCTTGGAGGTGTGGATATCCTTAATGAATATGGACATGCCTCCACCTTTAGTGTTTCAGTCTGGGTTAGGTGGCCGAAAGGTGTGGTATGAAATATAGCCTGGTAATGCAGGAGTGCTCTCTGGAGCTTTGAACCAGGTCTCTGTCACTGCACAGATGTCAGTGTTCTCCATTCTAAGGAGTGACTCGAGTGAGTGCATTTTGAGGTTCAGACTTCTAGCATTGAGTAACATTACCCTCAGATTTTGCTTGCTTGCACCTGTTATGGTGGTGGGTTTGTCATTTGAACCTTGCCTAAAAAAGGCAATATAGGGGTCGCAAGAGCCTTTGCCAGTATCCGGAATCCCAAGGACGACAGGTGCAAGCCATCTCTGGCAAAGCATCATGGACTGTCGATCATGTCCTCCCAGGCAGACCAATACTGGATTCCCTTAGAATGACAACAGAAGCTTAGCCAATTGTTGAAATCAATCATTTTGTCCTTGTACTGTGGTATCATTCTGGGTGATGGCAGGATGCTATTCACGGCTAGGGTCATATCTGCCTGGGCTACAAGATCGGAGAGCTCCTCCATGTCTCTTTTCATGTAGTCCAGAGAGGTACATCTCAGGTCATTCACACCAACATGGACAATGATAGAGTCATACTTGTACTTGTTGTGGAGTGACCTGAGTGCATGCATTATGTGGTGGATCCTGGCACCCGACAGGCAGCTGACATTAACTTGATCCTTGTTTAGCCTGGTGAGTGGAACATCAGTGTGCCTGACTATAGAGTCACTTATGACTAGAGCATTGGGTACGTTATGCCTTATGGGCTGTAGTTGAGTTGCACACTGAGTATGTGGACTATGTGTCATTTGTTTTGTGTTGGGGGTTGGAGGTTGCTTGCATTTCTGATTTGGAGATCTCAGTTGTTTGGGCAAATTTTTGAGAGCCTCCGTGAATGTAGGCATATGTTTTGTGCTTCTGTGTGTGTGTGTTTTGGTGGTGTAGGTTTTGATGGACTATGTGATGAGTGTGGTGTGGTGCAAGTGTTTACCTTCTCCTCTTGACTGTCTAATCCAGTCTTCTGTGAAGAGAGCTTTGCTTCCGGTTTGGCTACATAAGTGCATTGCTCACAGGTCGTAGTGTTGGGTGATAGGAGGAGGGGATTTTCTGTGTACATGAGGCAATTGCTGCATTGCCCCAAAATGCCCAGATTCATCAGGTAGACAGGAGAAAACACCAGGATCTGATCTTTAGACATGCCTGGATAGGTGCTTATTTATTAAGTACTAAAAACTGTTTTCCTTTAGACAAGTGAGGAAAGTTGAGTGCTGTAGTAATTTGTAGCTTATTTAGTGCTTACGAGTTCTGAACAAGTGCTGAGCTCAAAGAAACAGATTTGAGTGTTACATTAAAAAGCTGGCTAGTTGCAAGGGAAGATTTGAAGAACAGACTTCATGGTACCAGGAATAGTTTAACCCTAGTTAAGCGGGGGGGGGGGGCTCAGGAGCCCATAAACAGCCCTGGATACAGCAAATCTGCACCTGGACTAGACCTGCCACAGGAAAGGGGGAAACAAGCTTAGAAATTTTTTTTTCAGTAAAGTGGAAATGGAGAAAGTTGGAACAGAATTTAATTCAAGGTTAAAAACCTGAGTCGGTTGGCCTTCACACATGTTCTCTATTAGATTGAATGAACTTATGACACTAGACTGGGAGGAGTGTCACAGATCAAATATATAGTATGGGCGGGCAACTGCAAATCCTACAGCTCCTAGCTGTAGCCACTAAATGAACTATTACAGCTCCTAGCTGTAGCCACTAAATGAACTATTACAGCTCCTAGCTGTAGCCACTAAATGAACTATTACAGCTCCTAGCTGTAGCCACTAAATGAAAGTTTTAAACAGATCAAGAAGCAAGCAGACTCTAGAGAATGCTTTTAACTGCAAACAGACTAAACTAGAACACAGAATCCTCAAAAAATCAAAAATGCACAGAAAAGCTTGGATAGAGCACTCACAAACAGAAAATAAAACTCTCAGTATGAAAAAGCAGTTTACAGTTAAGTAATTCAGTAAACATGCAATTAGAGTAATGAAACAGAATCTAGCAATGAAAATGCAGTTAAAACAGTATAAAACAGTACATAAATGCAGTGAAACAGTAAAAAAAGCTTTATAGCAGTGAAAAATGTAGTAGATTAACTGTATAGCACAATTATAAGTGTTTCAGAAGTGCAGTTCATTGAAATAAGTGTAAGAAATAACTTATCCTGCTCTTGGAATCTTAAGGAATTTCTGCATAGTTTCAGTAATGAATTACCATCCACAGACATCTGTTGAAAGCTAACTTTTTCAAATTGCCTAACCTTTTCAAATTACTATTTGCACTTTCACAGTTGCTATCCATATTGCCAAAAATAAGTTTGTAGAAATGTTCTATACCTTTATCTCTAGGAATGGAGGTGTAAAGATCTACCACCTCAATGGTTAAAATAATTTCTTTATCCCTAAGTTCTTTAAGTCTTCCTAGAAAATCCCAAGAGTCGATAATTGTATGGTCCACTGAATCATTAATCGATTTCAACTATCCACACAAATCCCAATGGGGTAGGTCTTAAAACCCTGCCAGTCACAATTGGCATAAAATGGGGAGTTTCTAAATCCTTATGGATTTTTGGAATTCCAAAGATGGTACCAGCTACAGGGTTCTCTACTTTCAGGAAGTTGTAAGTATCCCCTATAATTCTTTGTTCCAATAAATATTCCTCGAGAAAGGAGTCAGTTCTCTGATAGCTTATATTTTTTCATTTAATAATACAGACATGTAAGTGCTGCTGTCACTCAGTGGATACAACATAGCTTTGGAATAATTCAATGAGTTGAAAAGAACAATCCCCCCATCCTTACAGGGCTTCATAACCCAAACAGATTTATCATTTTTTAAGTGGGCAAACAATTTCCACTCTTTCTTATTCAAATTAGAATACTTTAGGGGGGTATTGTTGACTCTTACCTGCAAAGCATACACATCTTCTATTATAGCCTTCTCAAGAACATGGAGAATAGGGTGGAAGGGTGGATTGAATACACGTTTTTCTTAACACCCATTTATTTCCTTTGCAACCCCTGATTTCCTGTGTTGAACTGTTCTCCAAAACAGATGGCTAAGATGAGTTTCCTTATAAATAACTTTGTCTCTATAATTGTGTCTACAGTGTTAAATTTCTTAGTAGGCACAGACTTCAACCCTTTAGAGAAAAGGAAAAAGTGTTCTTTAGTAATATCATTCTTGGTATAATTGAAAATGTGGAATCCATTATATATGTACACTAAATTATTACTGTTCTTTATCTGGGAACCCAAATCTTCCTCGGATTCCATTTGTGTTTGGTTGACCGTTTTCTCCTGCCTTGAACCATAGTCCCTTGGGTTTTCTCGTGAGCCCCCCCCCAAGTTGTTCTGAGGGGGTTAAAAAGTCTTTGGATATTCTACATTATCCTTTGCAACACCATAACCTTAGGCTTATTATTTAAATGTGGGCTTTTGACTAGAAAAGCTTGATTGTCTGTGTATTGTTTAATATTTCTAAGTAATTTTTTTATTTTTGTTTGAAATTTTTTCAAATCTCTTATCCACATTTGTAAATTGTTTCACATACAACTTCTCCCACTGGTGGAAAAGTTAAATCATTGTTGATATCTAAATGTAATTTTTCCACCTCTTTAATTAGTTGGCAAATTTTAACATCATTAAATTTAATAATTTTTCCTACCAATTCCAAACCATGCCTATTAAACATTTCACAAAATCTACCATACATTTCTTCATTTAAATTAAGACCAAAGGGAAACTTCACAACATGCAGCCCTTGAAAGTACTATCTTTAACTGTAAACACTTCAAAAAATAAACATTAGCCACCTGCAATGATTTGATTTCAAAACAACAATCAGTTCTTTAAGAGAACAACAACTTTGGTGGTCTAATGTTGTATACTTTACTTCATTATTCTTATCAATATCAATGAAATTAAATGGTTTGTTATTAAACTGTTCAAAAGTTACTGCTGTACTTTGTTAAACAAGGAATTAGACAAAACATCTCCATTGTCACGGAGTCAGCCATAAGTGTTAACAGAAGGGCCAATACTGGAACTTAAAGTTGTTTGTTTTCTTAGTGAAAGTACCTTTAGGGTAAGCTCCTTTAATTTTTCCACTGAATCGAATTGTAGTACTACCGTGGTGGTCTTCTTTTCCATTTAAACTATGGGGTAAAATACTACCCCCAGTTGATCCAGTGCCAACACCAGGGATTACAAACTCCTCATCTCGCTGTTCTCCATTCGGAGCTGATGTATGAGACCTCAATGAGCTCTGCCCCTCAGATGTTACACTTTCTGGTTGGCTGAACAAGTCTATCAGGTGAGTGAGTTCATTCATTTATAGCCAGCTCGGAATGAACTCTGTTGATCTCATCTCACTGTACCAATGAAAAAAAACAAAGGGATGTCATCTAGGGAGTCCATTGTGACTGTTGAACCAAATAACCGATAAATCCAAGAATGGTGCAATAAAACCAACAACTAAAATAAATGTCCATGAACAGTCACCAGTTTAGACTTCTCCATTTATTAATCTATTACGCTTAAAAGGATTAAGCTCTTTCATCCTACTATCGTAGGACTTCTTCAGAATCAAACCATTATCTCAAAAAATACTGCCTTTATACCAAAATACAATAATTAACTAATTAAAAATAACTCCCTACGTAAAGGGCTACTAACATAAGATGTTCTATATACAAAACAATTTAAAAAACACATGTATACAAAAAACATTGCTACATGAATCTTTTATATAAACATGTGCAGCCATGCCTTTAGTTAAAAGCAATATAGCAAAATTCAAGCTACTAACAAGACTATAACCAACAAGTTATATTATTTTAAATTTGCCCTGATGTTTAAAACAGGTTGCAGGGAAATGTCTTCATTCAACCCATGAAATTTCAAAGTGTGTAACCTGAGCTGCCATTTAATTTCTTTCTTTTCCAGTTTTAATTTTATAGTCCCCCCTCTAGGATTACATTTAACATGCTCAAGAATAGCAAATTTGTAATTATTATAAGTGGGACGCCCAATAGAATGCTTGTTCAGGGCATTATTCAGGTTTTCCTTTGTAATTTGATATTGATGATTGTAAATTCTCATGCGAGGGCTTTTTTCTGTTTTAGCAATACACTAAGCTGGGCAGCCCAATTTCTTTTAATAAACCTAAGTTTTGAATTAATATCATTTTCTAAGTTAAATCCTTCCCCTTCTAAAATATAAGGGCAAGTTTGGTAAAAGGGGAAACAATTGGTATGGATGGTTTCAGATTATACTGTCTTGATTACGAAAAGATTAAAAGGTACGTTTAGGCAAAGGGCATGCCCACCAGATCTTATTGAAAGAGTTTGTGCCGAAGTTTAGTGCTGTTGTATTTTAACATGCACTCTAGGTACCGCCAGCTGAGTCCCTGGTTAAAGTTATTATCAAAAGGACAGCAAAGTCATGAGTTCAGCACTCCCCTCATGCTGTGCTGCAGTCTCAGTAAAGGAAAATGAATTTAAACATCTGGTTTGGAAATAAAATACACAGTCTTCTGATCTGATGGACCACTGACTTTGTCACTATTTGTTATTGCTGCTCATTTATTTGACAAACTCTCTTAATGAGTATGAAACATTTCCATTCCACAGGAATTCTTCCCAAACTGTGCCAGCTTCAGCCTTTAGAGATCTGGACTGCACTGAGCTGTACTTTGCTTAATCTGTCAATAACTATAGTACAAATTGTAAGCTCTGTTCCATGGTACTGCATGGTGCAGCTATATCATCTTCATCTTGCTGACATTCTTGCTGTGGTTGTCAGACAGAAATATTTCCCAACATTTGTTACGTCAAGTAAGGAAGTAAGATCAGCAGAATTGTACATGATGGACAGCACAAAAGAAAGGTTATGTCTAAAAATTCTAATACTAATAACCAGCCTAGTGGGTTATTCAAAATTGCTACAGTTATGGCAATTTCACTTAAAAGTAGACTTTATTAATGCTGTTGCATTTGCATGTTTGGCCTCTGCTAGTATGTTTATATGACTTTGAAATGTCTTCCATTATAAGATGTTCTGTTGGACTTAAACAATTTTCTTTTGCTCACCTTTTTCTATAAGGTAGTGTGTGTAACAGAAATTAAGTAACTGTCCCTTTTCTTTTACGTAATTTCATTGCACAGCTTCAGTATAGCGCTACTAAATCAGCTTGTGGACTCTGGTTGATATCTAAAGCCAAAGACAATTATAAATTCTTTTTTATTTATGTTAAAAAACTAAGAAAATGTACTGAACTCATACTAAATGGCAAAGCCTTCTCAGACACAATGGACGTTGCCAGTGTATATTATCAAATAAGCTGAGAGAATGTTACTACTGAGAAAACTATCCAAAGCCTTGTGATCCCTGTAGCTCTACTGTAATCAATAAAGAGCATGTACTGAAAGTGCTGTCCAAGACCAAAGAAACTTTCTGCATGGGACCAGATAATACTCCAGGCTGTTTAAGTACATATAAGCCTCTTTTGGCTGTAACATCCACAAGCTATTAGTCTGGTATACAGCACTGATGATACCATTCTATAAATGTGGCTTTATTACTGACCCCAGAAATTATAGGCCCATCAGCTTGACAAATCAAATTTGTAAGGCCATGGGATACATTATAACAGACTTGATTAATGCAGACATTGAAAAAAAAACTCTTCAGGCTAGATCCACAGCAATTTGCCTTGTAAAATGTAGATGTCTTCTGGGCCTTGTAGACTTCTTTATAAAGGTAGTACAAGCTGTTGGCAGCAGTCACACTATACACACAGTCAACCTTGATTTGGCTAAGACACTTGTCACCATTCCCCATGGCAGCATAATTAGTAAATTGTATGTGTTAGAAACAGAACTCTGGGTGTTAAGATGGATAACACATTTGCAACCCACATGGTTCAGAGGTGGCAAGGGCAGCATCAGAAAAATTGAATGTGACCAGTGGTGTCCTGCAGGACTCACTGCTTGGATCATGCTTTTGTATTTACTTCTCTGATGTACAAACTAAAAAAAAAAAAAAAAAACAGTTATGACTAACCAAATTTTCAGATGACTGCAAATTGGGAGTCATTATCAAATCCCCCTCTGACGCAGATGCTGTTCACCAGGAACTTGCACTTGTGAGCTTAAATGCCAAAAAAATACTTTGTTGCTGTATTTTCCAGAGAAAACATCCCATAAGTATATAGTATTAACAATGTCTCACTTCCGAATAAAGCCATGGTTTGATAATTCCTTCTTCTTTAATCGCCATGTAAGAACATGTGTCAGGAAATCCTTCTGCTTGGTGCACCGATCTCCAAGGTGAATGTCATCTAGATTTAACTATGTTATTTCTGATTGTATTCAGCACTAATCAGACCAGTTATATAATGTAACACCCCTTTGGGATGTGCCTAACCAGATATATCAAACAGTTAAAAAGACCATAGGGTTTCCCAAGAGGATCAGAAGCTTAAAATCCCTAAGATACCAGAAAATAGTAGAAGCTTTGTCCCTCTTTTCTGTGTTTTATAGTCTTTTCAGAGAATGAGGGTTCGAAACCTGCTTCAGTAGATCGGTAAAATAAGGTGTAGAAACAGATTCATTACTCAACATCTCCCTCACCTATGATATAGGCTCCCATGTGACTGAAGCAGTCTGATACACTGTAATTTCAAATGGGATCCAGATAATTGGATAGGTATTCATAAATTCACTCCAGACTTGACTGGCCTACCCCTCCTTTTAAGTGTGTAAGTGCAATCTAGGGTGGGAACTAGCAAGGCATATCAGTCTCAAGACAAAGTAGCCAGAACTTCTTATGATTGAGTTTAATACCATCACTATTACAAGTTCAAGCCACTTTTTCATAATCTGTAATGGTCTGTTTTCATGCAGATGCTATAAAGATGTAACAGTAGCACCACACAGTTAATGAAATGAACTGCTAATGACTTACATTTTGCATATGTTGGCTCACTTCTATCCTTCCTTCTTCAGTTGCACACTATACTCGGGATATATAGAGGTGTACAGTGTACCTGAGCAATGCTGAAACCTATGGGAAGTCTGCATGAAGAAACCAAAAGCTTAACTATATATGCAGTTAGGCAAGAGATGGTACTGGCATACCAGGGGTAGAGCCACATAAAATATATGTGTAGTATTTATAGGAAATAAAGTGCTATAGCAGGACATTGTAGGTGCAGTGCTAGCATAGCATGCATCGACAGTATGCATAGCTTCCTTCTGTACCTGAGGCAGCTTGTACAGCACTGCGCAGTGCTGCAGCTACTAGCACCAGGCTGTGACATACAGCAAAAGGTAAGGCAGCATAGCTCAGCAAAATGCACAAAAGGAACAACAATGTGGTGTGTACATTGAAGTGCTTAATATGTTCATCATATCCATTTGGGAGGAAAAAGGCTAAAAAATATGAAATTAGGAAAGTGGAATGCAGCAAGCAGAGGGAAAGACCAGAATGAACAATTTGGTGGAACGTGAATTGTGGAAAAAGGAGTGGTGTGTGTGTGTGTGTGTGTGTGTGTGTGTGTGTGTGTGTGTGTGTGTGTGTGTCTGTCTATGCTTTTGGAGGTGGGGGATAGAGTTCATTCTCATAATTTTTAAAAGAGAGAGGTAGCAGGAAAATGTAATGGAGTTGGCTTTGGGCAGGATGGAGGGAGAAGGGCAGGTAGCAGGTGCAAGCTGAATAAAATAGAACATAGTCAGGGATGCAAAAGGTGGGGTGAGCAATAGATGGTTATGGACAGAGACCAAATTGATGCTGATTGAAAGGGCCAGGCAACAATAACAGGGTAAAGGTAATGAGAGAAGTGAGGTGTGACATCTGGATAGGGTGGGCTGTTAGCATGGATGCTTAACAGGCAACCCAGCAGACAGCAACTTCAGGTCAGTTGCTCATCCATTGGCCTCTTGGCCAAAACCTATCAGCTGAGTGACTCGTTAAGCCTCTCAAGAACAAACATTCTATGTTTCTAAATTAGGAATGCAACTGCCAGTGCAGCTCAGTAGCCTTCAGCAACCAGCATCTGCTGCCACATTTCTACATGTGACGTTCCCATCCAACTTCAGAAGAATCTTCATTCCCTTCCAGAGAGACTGAAAAAGAAGGCACTGCTGAACCCTCATGTTACCTTCAGCAGGGGAAACCTCATCACTGTATCTCCTGAGAAGCTGATGCAGGGGACTGTTGTGAGACATCAACAGACACATCAGTTGGATAAGATTGCAAAGAATGTAGCCTACTTGGACCTACATATTGGAAAAACAGTGGGGAAAAAAAGTCGCACAGTGATGTGCACAACATTGCAATTGTATAGTCAAAGGATATGACATAAATGGACCCAGCTGCCTGGGCAGATGCTTCTGCAGAAGCCAACCATATATAAATGATGCTCATTGAGTATGAAACAAAGGAAGTACTGTTGAGCATTATTTAACATGTAATACTATAGGAGAAGAATGACCATATATTTCTTATAGTACATCTCTGGCTGCATCTCTTGAACCTCTGATTCCCAGTGATGAAGCAGTTCAGAGTGGTGAGAACACTGGTCATTATATCTATGTCTGCACTGTTTCCCAGGTATAGCAGATGCCCATGGTATCAATGGTATCAAACAACACCTTCATCAGGTTGAACCAGGCTTCAACCTTTCTAAAGGGGTCATAACTCCAGGTGATCCTTAAAAACCTCTTTTCATTTAGAACAGGAAACTCCTGCTTTTTCTGGCACACCATGCTGGAGCTCTGTGGTTTTCTCTGGAGAAAGTAATCATGGCCACTTGCTAAGTCTGCTTAAGGAGCAATATGGTAGACTCCATGCATGGATGTTATTGTTTGTCTTTCGGCTTTTCCCGGTAAGGGGTCACCACAGTGGTACTCCGGTCCACTAATGATTGGCAGTAGATTTTTACGAAACACAGAGGAGCCAGCTCGATGCTCAACCTTCAACGAAGGCACTGCCGTTTACACACGCATGTCTTTCGATTGCTACTCAACCACTGGAAGGACATGCAGACTCCACACAGAAGGCACTCCCAAGCCAAGCCGAGAATCTAATGGGAGAACCTCTTGCTGTGAGGTAACAACGCTACTCTGCTGAATTCTATGCCATGTGGGATATGCTGCACAGTGGTGCATTTTATACATTCTCCCTGTCCTGGTTAATGTCCATACATTTCACATGCCCCACGATAAACAGAATATGTTTGCCTTTTGGCACTAAGTACAGGTAGTGTAGTGAGTAGCCTTAAGAGATTCACAAACATCAGTGGTGTCTAACCTCATTAGCACTGTCATCACACTAAGTGGCCCATGTAAGCCCAGTATAATGTTGTGTCCCCTGTGAAGGCTGGCAGCCTAGCTAGATAGAATTTTGTAGAAAATTATTTGTCATTTTAAACATTAATATAATCTTCAGGCTTGTTTTACAAATGTAAGGAGAACTATATGTTATGATTAAACTATATGTTGTACTGAGCTTCAAAAATGTAACCACAGTGTACCCTGCTGGAAGAAAGCTGGTAAGTAAAGAATTACAACTGTGTTTGATCTCAAGCTTGGAGACAGGATGCACGGGCTAGCAAATTCTTTCTATTGTTATTAAGACAGAGATAATTACTAGATTTTACATGTAAAAGTGTCTTTTTTATTGCTGTGGCTTCCTAGCCAGATACAGCTTACAAAGAAATGTAAATTCTGAGTTTCTGTTAGCCTGAGAACTAAAGAAGAAGTGATAAAAATGATGTAATGTGAAATGACTCAGCAGTACTGGGTGTTATCAATTTAAGACTCTCTCAGAGAGAAAGATTGAGCATTTTGTATCTTGATCTAGATCTGACAACAACTTATCAGGCACTTTCTTTGCTCTGTAAGTACAGTTATTTAGACCTTGATGATTTCTCTTAAGTTAGATAGGAATTTAGCCAGATTAGTCTAGCTGTTTTCTATATTTGTCAGACTATCCTACAATATTGTTTTGAAGTTCCTGTGATTTCTGAACTCTTGATTAGCACTGTATTGAATTGATGAGATTTGTCTTGTGTTTTTATTATTTATTATTAAATATTTTTAAACCTTTCAACTGTGGCTGCTTTGTGTAGAGATAATTTAAGCTCTAGAGTACTTGCATGTATTTTGTGGTACTGTCCAAGCTACTCCAATAGTCTTGCTGCTCAGTTACACTTACTATTTGAATAACCGTAACATTACATAGTAAAATTGGTCACCTTTTGGGAAGGGTCTGATAGTAGCTGATGTTAGTGGTTGGTGGCAGTCAGTACTACCTTATAGTCTGGGCAGAAAGGGGGCACAGCTGGAGAGCCTGTGCCAGCCTTCCCCAGGAGTGTCTGTGTGTTTGTATATAAATCAAATCTTAAAGTGTGTGTGTATCAACTAGTTGGGAAGGGACACGAAGCACTGGTTGGACAGAGAGGGTGATGGAGGTTTTAGCTTGACCACTAGGCTGAGATCTGGACCCTATAGCTGTGCCAGTGGGGAGTTGGGGATCTGGAGAGAAAGGGAGAAACCAGCCCCAGATTGACTGTGAACTCTGTGTGCTCATAGTAGATTCCAACAACATGTGTGAAGTAAGTTTATAAATGTATGCGCTTGTGCAATGCAGAAGGCTTGGAAATTGTACTTTACTGTGTGTGTACTTGTTATCCCCCCTAATGAGCACGCCTCTCACTGTTGCTAGTGGTGAGGATTGAGGCTTCTTGATTACTGGGCCAGTGCATGGGTGTCACACCCACATCTTGTACAAGACCAATCAGAAACAAATTTATTAGGATTGGGATAACTCTGAAAGTGCTATACACATGAAGCACTACAGAATTATGGAAGTTTTGGACTGATATTGAAATTGTTGTACCTTGCAGTATCTGTGATGTGTGTATAGGGGTGGAAGTGCAATGAATTTGTGTATCTTAAACATATGCAGGGGCAATCCACATATAGTATTTCATTTCAAATGTGTCACATGTTGTGATGGTTATAGTGCATACAGTCATGGGTAAAAGTTACATTAAGATATCAACACATGTCACATGCATGGCCACCACAGTCACACATTATTGTTGTGTATGCACATAGGAGGCAGGATACAGGGGCCATAAGATGTTATATGTAATATCATGGCATATATTGGGTTGGGGGTTTTCAGTGCCCTATGTAACTGCACAGTACAGTGCTATATTCAGCGGTCAAACAAAATTAGCTTCATGTGATGCATGTGGTGATATAATGGGAGGAGACCATAGACAGTAACACATGCATGTTATGGGCAAGGACATAAAACCAATAAATTACTTTTTTGTTTAAAAATGTATAGATACGTCTGTGGCCATCCTGAGGATCTGTTCACACTATAGATGCAGTCCATGCAATGCCTGGAGAAGGTTACAAGCTAGGAGAGTGATATGCTACTATAAGCCATCTGCGTGCATAGTCTTGCACCTACTAGTCAACAGTGGTGCATATCATCAGGTAATGGGCCAGATCAGCAGGGCATAATGCAGGATGTGAAAGTTGTGGGAAACCATAGTAGATTCCAACATGTGTGGAGTAAGTTTATAAATGTATGCTCTTGTGCAATGCAGGAGGCTTGGTCCTTCTCAATGGACAGCACCACAACCAGGAGTGGACCAAAAATGTTGAAGCAGCTCATGGAGTTTGAAGAGTTTATTGCTGCTTGCCAGTCAGGTGGTAGCTTAGACGTGGCTACAGGTTTGGTAACTACTGTCCAAATGTCCGTAGACAACACACCAGGCTAGTATTGACCATATTACTGCTATGGTAAGACTGTTATGTGCACATGATTTGGAGTGGATATGCTTGTTGGTGATTTGCGTCTCTGTCCTGTAGGAGCCACTGGTCTTCAAATACAGCTTACTGTCCAGCAAGGTATTTGATAATATTTTTAATAATGTTTTTTATGTGTCAAAGTATACATTGCACTAGGGTTCTTCTTCTTCTTTTGGCTTTTCCCAGTTAGGGGTTGCCACAGGAGATCACCTGTCCACTCATGATTGGCAGTAGAGTTTTACGGTGTTGAGTTGCCAGCCCAGTGCCCAACCTTCCATGGAAGGCACACACATGCATGCACTCATGCCTAGGGCCAATTTAGAGTGTCCAATCCACCTACAGCATGTCTTTGGGATGTGGGCGAAAACCGGAGCACCCGAGGAAACCCACGTGACCACAGGGAGGACATGCAGACTCTGCATAGAAGGCACCCCAGCTGAGGATCGAACTGGAGAGCCTCTTGCTGTGAAGTGACAATGCTAACCACTTTACCACCTTGGCTGCACATTGCACTAGTGTTAATAAACTATATTTCAGTGGGATCACACTGGGGCACCTTGTCAGTTCTACAGCTTAATGTACTGTGCCTTTGTAGTGGCTATTGCTCCACAGTTATGGGTCATGAACATAGACATCACAGAATAAAATGATGCATGTTGTGACACTCAAATGAAACAGGTAGTGCATGGACTGACCATAGTGTGCAACAGCCTACACAGAAGCATGGGTATCAACACACATACAGGTGAAGGACAGGCCACAGTGACAGTTCACTGCAACACTGAAATGTGGGGCAGGATCACAGGCGATGAACATAGTAGCAATGCCCTCTGGGAGAATGTTGGATGTCTGGTATCTGATCCTCTAGTAATAGGTTTGAGGTGCTACAATTAGAATGTTGACAGTGTGCACTCTGCTGCCTAGTTGTGTTGGGGATGAATCTATTATGTATGGACTAACCTTACCTTCTGTTGCAGGTCTGCACCACCTGTTTACAAAGGACCATGTTGTATATCACAGTATACACTAGACATATTTTGCTGCATTATATTTATTGTAGGGCACCATGAGAAGTGTCTAAGCAATATAGTATGTATTTCATTAAAGGTTCATAGGTTGGTACTAGGCTATTGGCCCTAGGGCCTATACAAGAGTAGCCATAACAATTCCCTGGATATTTATTCCCGCAATATTTACTTCCCTGGACCCCTGTCTAGCAGGGTGACTGACATGATCCCTGGGGTGAATTTCCTATCTCCCATCCAATCATCAGTGTTCCTTTTGAAGAGTGCCAAGGAGTTGCTCTGCTTGACATGTATGGGCAGTCTTTTCCAGAGTATGGGGAGTCTCTGGGTCAGGAACCTATCCCTCCAGCATGTTTTGTTCATTGTGATGACAAGGTGTAGATCCCTGGAGCGTTTGGCTCTGAGGGATTGGGATTTCTTTAAGTGGAACATGTCCAACAACTCGGGGTTTGACATGGCCCTGTATGTTAAGCAAAGATTGCCTCTGAGTAGATGATATGCCACAGAGTATAGCTGGAGTTTTTTTAGATGGTCAGCATAGGGCATCTGCTTTAGGCCTGTGATTTTTTTAGTGAGGTATTTCTGCGGCCTTTCCAGCTGTTGAAGATGTCTTGTGAGGTACATACCAAACGGGGCATTATACTGTATAATGGGTCTAATGAGGGATGAGTACAGTGGGACAGTGACCTCCTTTTTTCTGGATGACAAGCCCTTAGTGATGAGGTGGGCCACATAGAAGGATTTCCTGACTGTTGTGGCGATGTGGTTATCGAAGGTGAGACCACTGTCCACCTGTGTCCCTAAGTCTGTCATTACACTTTCAGTGTTTAGTGTACTGCCACGTATGTGGTAATTCATGGGTACATGTTTTTTTCCCAAAGGGGATAACTATACATTTCTTGGCATTAAGCTTGAGCCCATGGCTCTGGCACCAAGCATCTGTTTCTGTAAGGCCCTTTTGTAGAGTATCCACATCATTTGGGGATTCAATAATGGCTCCCAGTTTGCAGTCATCTGCGAACTTTGTTAGCCAGAGTCCCTTAGTGTTGGCCTGTACTTCAGAGAAGTAGATGCCAAACAAGAGCGGTCCTAGAACTGAACCCTGAGGTGCTCCACTTGTCTAGAGCTGGATTTGGAGTCGGCTACTTTTATAGTCTGGGTTCTGTCAGTAAGCCATTTGGCAACCCATCGAGTGACGTAGGGATTTATGCCCAGCTTAGTAAGTTTATCTATGATTCCAGAGTGGGGGGATGGTGTCGAAGGCCTTGCTAAGGTCCAGATAGGCTGTGTGGACTGTCTTACCCTCGTCCACAGCTCTGGAGACTGATTCGAAGAAGTCAATCAGGTTCAGGAGTCAAGATCAGCCCATCACAAACCCAAACGGGGTGGGGTCCAGTATTTGAAGATTACCAATGTCTGTTTATAAGTTCCATGATAATGCTTTCCATGCCCTTGCAGATCAAGCTTGTCAGACTGATGAGACGGTAGTTCCCAGGATCCAAGGCAGATCCCCCCTTGTGGAGTGGGATAAGTGTAGCTGTGCACCACTCAGTGGGCACAAAGCCTGAGGTGAGGCTATGATTAAACATGACACTTAGGTGAAGTGCCAGTTTATTTTGTAGTTCATGTAGTACACAGCCCGGGATGCCATCTGGTCACATGGATGCTGTATTCTTAGCTATGGAGAGTGCTGTTTCTACCTGTGTGGTCATGATTACTGGAATTTGGCAATCTTTTGCTATTGAGATTGGCCCTTTAATGGGTGAGAGGGGGGGTGAAGTTTGCACTGAATTGATCTGCCAGTATATTGGTAATATCCTTGGGATCAGTATATTTAATGCCATTCTGTTGTAGCTCAGAGCAGATCTGAGCATTGCCATTTAGATTCTTGACATAACTATAGAATGCCTTGTGGTTGTCTTGGAATCCTTGGCAATTTTATTTTCGTAACTAGCTTTGGAGGATTTTATGAGGGATCTCAGCTTCTTACTGAGGCTGGTAAGGGAGTTTTTTGCATCCTGGGATTTTCCTCTTTTCTGCAACAGTTTCTTCCTTCTGTTGTATAGTTTGTTTATGGCAGGAGACCACCAGATTGGCTTCCTTTTTTGGAGAAGAGCGTCTTGGTTCTGTTTGGGATGGCACAATTCATGCACGAGTGGATGTGCTTGTACATTGCCTTAGTGTAGGATTCAGCAGTCGAACTTTTAGCTCCCATCTGCATGGTTGTCATGACGTTTGTCACTTCTGACTTGAGTATCATGAAGTTGACTTTGGCGAAGTTTTTTACGGAGGTTTCCATACTGGAGGGTGGGGATGGGATGTGGATGCCAAGGGTGATTTGCTTATGGTCAGATTTGACCAATGAGGGGGTGACCACTGGTGTGGAGCATCTATCTCCTATGTTGGTAATGACCCAGATCTAGGATATTGGAGCCTCTGGTGGGACAATGGATAAGTTGATTCAGGGAGTTGGAATTTATGAATTCCAAGAACCGTTGGGAAAAGGTGTTGGTACCCGAGTAGTTTTCCCAATTAATGGCAGGGTATTTAAAATCACCCAGTATTAGGGTGTTTGGTTTTATCTTAATATTTTCCAGTATGTTTAGAAAGGTGTAGTGTGAATCTTGGGGCATGGTGGGGGATCTGTAGCAAGCTACAATTTGGATTGCAGTCTTACCTAGTGATAGTTGCACCTGGAGAATTTCAGATGCATTGTGTTGGGCAACTAGCCTGGAGGTGTGAATATCCTTGGTGAATATGGACACTCCTCCACCTTTAGTGTTTTGATCTTGGTTTGGTGGCCGAAAAGTGTGGTAAGAGTTGTAGCCTGGTATTGCAGGGGTGCTCTCTGGAGCCTTGAACCAGGTCTCAGTTACTACACAGATATCAATGTTCTCCATTTTTAGGAGTGCCTCGAGAGTGCATTTTGAGGTTTAGACTTCTAGCATTGAGTAGCATTACCTTCAGATTTTGCATGCTTCTATCTGTTACGGTGGTGGTTTTGTCCATTGAACCTTACCTTAAAAAGGCACTATAGGGGTGGTAAGAGCTTTAGCCAGTAACCTGAATTCCAGGGGTGACAGGTGCAGACCATCTCTGGCAAAGCATCGTGGTTTGTCGAACATGTTGTCCCAGGCAGACAGATACTGGATCCCCTTTGAATGACACCAGAAGCTTAGCCAATTGTTGAAGTCAATCATTTTGTCCTCATACTGTGGTACCATTCTGGGTGAAGGCAGGATGCTACTTAGGGCTAGGGTCATACCTGCCTGGGCCACATGATCCGAGAGCTCTTTCATGTCTCTTTTCATGTAGTCCAGGTAGGTACGTCTCAGATCATTCACTCCAACATGGACAATGACAGAGTCATATTTGTACTTTTTGTGGAGTGACTTGAGTGCATGCATTATGTGGCGGATCCTGGCACCCGACAGGCAGCTGACTGTAATTTTCTCTTTGTTCATGTTGGTGAGTGGGGCATCAGTGTGCCTGACTATAGAGTCACCTGTGACTAAAGTGTTAGGTACGTTGTCTTGCCTTAGGGGCTGTTGAGTAGCACACTGGTGTTGTGAGCTATGTGTCACTTTGGTTGTGACTGGTGTACAAAGACTCAATCTACAGTACTGCTTGTTTGACTAGGGCTGTATTACATGACATTTCTGACATTGGTTGTGTTGCAAATGGGGTCATCATCCATAGCTCAAGGGTGTATCCAGCATCACCTGCAACACACACGACACACTATATGTGACTTGCTCCCAGGGTGCACACTACTTGCATGCATGGGTCATTCTGTCTACTGTGTGTGTGCGAACCTACTAACAAGGTGATCCCATGGGAAGCCATTTGCTGGAACCATATGCTATATGTATATGAATCATATGAGCTGCCCACATAGTGTAAAGATACACTGCAGACATTGTCTTGACCTTGGCCATTTGCCTGGTAGCTCAGGGAAGAATAGCACTTCTTATTTATGAATCTCTGTCTGTAGCAGGTGGGATCTTCATATTAACATAGGTGCTGTTTGTTGTATCCAAGACCTCTGGGAAGCCTACTATCTCAGGCAACGCCTGCCGAGTGCTGGTTCTGTCCTTCATAATCATGTGTGCTCCTCCACATGTTATAACACGATGTCAAGGAATTGCTTGAATATTTGTGAGGCAGAGAGCTGCACTATACCTTATGCATCTCCTATAGTTCAGTGGAAGGTCCCTGTAGCAAGGATGGTAAACGCTACACATAGTGGCAACATGGTTCAGCTAGGTCCAATTGTGTAGTTTTATCAGCTGTTATGTAATTGATTATGCTCTGGTCTGTCAGGTGATAATACACAGGTCACTGCTTACACCATTTCCAATTTTATCGGCGGCTGTGGCATGCAGTGTTGCCAACACTGGCACTAGTGATAGCTACCAACACATGCTACTGAGCTATTTCTGTTGCAATACTTAGATTGCTCCTCTTCTGTGCTGTGTTAGTATAGGTGCACAGCACTACCATTCTTTGCATCTGTGACACACAGTCATGTTATTCTCCTACAGTTGCATATTCCATAGTGTGTATTTACGTGGTATGGGAGTTCTCATTTGCATGAGCTGCATATTAAGACTTCATGCTGAAAGTTTCTCTGAGTCACCTGTACTTTGCACATGGCTACTATCAGCTCTGTTTTATGTTGTGTATTGTTCAAACTGTGTATGAATCCTAGTCTATATTAACTAAGAATAAGACAGTTAAAGTCAAATATTTTGTACTTCCCCTGAAAAGAGATGCTTCTGCTGACTGTTTCTCTTAAAAAAATAAAACATAGAAAAATAACGTGGAGGCACATCTAGTGAAATTATCAGGATAATGAAGCGCCCAGATTAATAACAAAAATCAATTAAATTGGTATAGAAAAAATGTCAGAGAAGCATTAAAACTACATTGCATTAAATTTTTTTTAGTTTTATCAGAGTAATGTATTATATTGCTTAAATAGACGTATTACAGTTTTCAGAAAAGTACTCTGCATCCGTTGTTATACTTCCCATGGTTGCCCGGCTGCCATATTACATGTGAAATGGTGTTACTGATGTTTAGAGCAAACCGTCTGCATTGCTGTCATTAATTACAATTTGTTGTAATGAGTAAGCTGTAACAGGAACAGGACAAGCTTTCCTAGAGAAGGAGCTTGAAAACAAGAGGTGCAGCAGAGGTCACATGCGTCACTAAAGATGTCTGATTAGTAAGATAACCACAGTACTGTTTCCCCCCTGAAACCCTCACCCCAAAGATCCAGTCCCTAGCATGTACTAAATTGCAAAAATGTAATATGCATACTCACTTTTCCACACTACTTGCAGGACTTTCATTTAAGTAGTTAAAAAATCTGCATGTCATAGTGGACGCATTCACTTTGTTTGCCAGTCTGTCTCCTGTTAGTTCAATTGCCTTTTCCGTCCCTTTTGCTTTTCCATTGCTCACTGGGTTTCTGTCACTCTGGTGGAACCTGCTTGGTAGTGTAAAACTGTATACCCCAAGTGCTTGATACTCAAACATTGTCGCAGTACTAGATGGTAGGTAGAATACAGTGTTCCTTGGGATGTAGACATGCTGGTCTGCAAACATAAATGTATACATATACTGTAACTTATATGGAGTAGATTCTTGTCACAGCCTTCAGGAAGCAGTATTAAGTTTCAAAGGTAATTGCTTCTGAATTGAAAATCTGAGAGCCGCATGGATATTTTAGTTGGGTGAATAGAACGTTTCATTAAAACTCTAAATTTTACCATGCATTTTGTAGAGTAAATGAGTTTAACACTTAAGTGCTTTAAATCTAGAGGTCTTTGACTTGTGTCAAGAGAATCCAGCAACAGGCTGGACCTGATGTTATTTTCATTTATTCCTTAACTGATGGGTCCCAGATCCAACCTTGGATCTGACTGTGCCACTTTTACTAGACTCGCAGCTCCAGCTGTTGAGCTTCTCCCTTTGCCCGTAATCCCCCACTCTCCTGTTACACCTCTGATCTCGTTTGCTGCCATATTGTTTGGTCACAGATTTCTGCTGTCGAGCATTTGGAGAATTAGAGATGGTCTTGTATGCTTTTTGTTAAGTTTTTCTTCAGTTTGCTTCCTTCCTCCTTCCTTTACTCTTTTATGGTACCTAATTAGCTTTCTATCCATTCTCTTCCTTCTTTCTCTTTTCTTTTTTGTCCCCTGTTAAGCCTTTCTACCCATTTAGGATATTCTCTTCATACCATTGTTGACAGCCTCCCCTTTACTTACTCACTTTTAGGGTATCCCTCACATACCATGGCTTGTATTTTCCCTTTCTTTTTTCCCTCAGAGGAATAACAAAGTTTCCTTTTTTTCCTTTTTAGTGATAAAACTAATTTAGCTTTTGGTTATGCCTGACAAACCTAAGGTTTTAAAAATTGCACCTACTGTGGGCATAAGATCCCTAACTCAGATGCCCACAAGGAGTGTGTATATTGTCTGGGTGCTGCCCATTTTGACGTAAATTGTTCAGTTTGTTCTGGGTGCAATTCCTGTGCCTTAAATGACAGAAGGAATAAGTTTGTACTAAAAGGTTTGCTTCCTTCTGCTGTTTCTGTCTCTCCGGGGCTCAAACCCCCTCTGGTAAACCAGACAAAAGAAAGCCTGACTCGGCACCTAAAGAAAAGGAATCCAGGAAACAGTCCCCTTATCATTCCCCCAATCAGGCTCTGACCTTTGTATTACTGGCTAAAGTGAAAAAAAACATGGAAACGGCTACTTCTTTGGATATGGCTATGTCAAGATCCAAGTCTCCTCAGATCTGATCCCCTCTTTTCTCTCTGGATATGTTTTTTCTTCAGCTCCATTTGCCTTTCCTACAGGAGACACCTAAAAGATCTTACAGGCCGCCATATACTATTACATCTCTTAGGTCTTCTAGGAGCTTGTCTGAGGCAGATGTGGATAGGACGATGAGGAAGTTTCTCAAAGCTCAGATTCAGATGGGGGTCATTTTGTCTCTGATTCCTATCAGATCCGTGAGCCTGCCCTCATCTCAGTATCACATCACTTCCTCTTCTCTGATCTAAGCAGTGATTTCAGAGCCCTTGGATCCAAGATCTTCCAGGATGTCCTCGTCTGATCCGAAAACTGCTTGTTCAACTCTGATTCCCCTGACTTGTTGGCTCCAACCTCTTCAGAGCAGGAAGACTCTCTGAGCTGAAGCATTGGTGTCGGCTCCAGGGGGTTGGGTTCGATTCTGTGGCTGTCGAAGGCATCCTTTCCCCTCAGTGCTTTAACATTAGATAACTGGGCTCTGACTCCCTCCTAGAGGCATGATTTCACAGAGTTACAGAGGTTGCTGTTTCTCTTAGACTTTCTGCTTTTGAGGTTGTGGAGAGGGCCCTCTCTCTACTCAGCAAAAGGACATTATTACCTATTTGGATCCTACCCTCCTTCCACCAACTCTGAGCAGTGATTCTATCTTGCGTACTCCACCAGGACAGCCACCCACATACAAGCCTTTAGCCAGTCCTTGTACAGGACTCTCCACCCCTTCTTTTGATACCTCACCAGACCATCCCACTGATGAGGTCCCTAGGAAGACAATGTGCAAAAGGATGCACCTAGATTCCCCTCAGAAATCTGTCACTGAAGACACTGACGTTGATGGAGGGGGGAAGTATTCCCCCAGATTTCCACCTGACAATCTCTCCTTTAGACAGATACTAGAACTCCTTAAACAGAGAGATTGTGGTCCTTTGATACCCATTCCCAAGAGGAGTCAATTTTTTCTGATGGCTTTCAGGGCTGTCCCAGCTGCACTTTAGGTCGTCCCTCCAGCTGATGAGGTAATCAGTCTTATCTCATTCTGAGCATGGAAAAAACTTGATACAATGAATTTATCCTTAATAGACCTGACAAGTTTATAGCTAATCCTAAAGACAGGGCCCACTGGAGCAAGGGAATCCCCATAGATGCCATAGTGGTGACAGTAGTCACCAAGAAAGAGCTTGCAGAACAGAGCTCCTCTGTCCACCCTCCTAATAGAGAGTTGAGGGTGTTGGACAGCTTTGGCAAACACGTTTATGTCTCAGCAACTTTTGCCCTTCGGCCAGTGTATTATTTGACACATTTCCCCAGGCTACAAAGAGATTTGATCAAGGAACTTTGCAGATATCTTTTAAGGTCTATGTCTGTGGAGGACCAGAAGAAAGCTTCTTCACAACTGGCCATCTTACAGTCCATTTCCAATGTGCCCATGAGGTTAATCGCTCATGCTGCTAAGAATACTTCTAGGGCCATGGGTTCAGGCATAGCAGTCAGGAGACATCCCAGGATGCACTTGTATGATTTTACAGAGCTCTTCAAGTCTTCATTCATCAGTACTTCCTTCGATGAATAACAAGATGGAAGGACCCTGTCTGCCATTAGGAAACATTTTTCTAATTCTCAGAGATCCTTTTCCAGGAATCAATAAGGTAGTAGAAAGATGTCCGCAAATTGCAAAGGTCTTTGCAGGAATCGCAAGGGGATAGTTCCTCCCATGGCAGAGGGGGTAACTCTAATGGAAGATGCCACCCTCATGGCAGAGGTGGCCTACAGAAACATGACTTCAGAAATACTTTCTCTGATAGACCTTACCAGCACTCTTGAAGGATTACACTGTGGCATTGTACTACACCTACAATGGTCAGATATAATATTGTTGTTGAGGGAAGGCTAATGCAGGGACTGCTGGATTTAGGAAGCATAACTGTACTACTTAGATAACAATGTGTTTATAAACATAAAATAGCTAGTAAGCAGACACTTGAAGTGATGTGTATATGGGGACAAATACAAGTAGAAATGCAGACTCTCTTTGGTTAAGAGTTACAGTTTGTAGCTCTAGTGCCTAAACTGACATGTGATACTAAGCCAGGGCTTTCCCCAGTGTAAAGAACTGTGGAAATTATGGTGAAAGATTCAACCAGATATACTGCCAGAAGTACACAACACCAGTAAAGAGGAAAGTATAGGTCTAGAAGATACAAAAGGAGCCATGATTTGGCTGAGAGTGGAAGGTTTAAATAAATGTAATACTGAATCTTTTCAAAAGATATGTTATGAAAATATTGAGGGAAGCAGGTGTAGAAACTGTCAGGTAATGGCTCACAGTTGAACAAAATAAAAAAAATAAAAATAAAAAAGCACTACAGAGGAGTCTCATGGAAAAGAAAACAGGAAGGGGGAAACCTGAATGGAGTCCAGAACTTTTGTCTGTAATACTAAAGCAGAGACTGCACAAACCTGTGGGAAGTGTTTTCATTCCCTAAAATTGGAACTTCATCAGAACAATTTTAGGGAATGAAAGCATTTAACCTTAATAAACTTTGGTTTGAGAATTTATTTATTTGAACTGCAAACTGCAAACCAACTTCTTTTTCAACAACTAACTTTAACTCATAAGATCTTGTATCATCCAACAAATACTCCCATGCTCTCTAGCCTTATTAGCCCATATAAAAATCTGACCACCCTACGCTCAGCAAATAAGTTACTAGTAGCCCCCCTTAAACCTAACAACAAATCTGGAGACTGTCTATTTGCTAATACCATTGGAAACTCTTGGAACAAGCTTCCTAATAAACTAACATCCCTGACATCCACACCACTTTTCAAGAAGCAACTAAGAACCTTCCTAACTTCACAATGGCTATGCCCATGTACAAATCCTGACTGATATTTCCTCCTCTTAACCACCACGTTCACATGACCATAACATTCATCTCTGATGCAAAAAAAATTTTATATTTTGTTCTGATATGATCAACTTATACATGTATATATGTTTCTTTCTTTCTAATTTTGTCTAAGCTTCTCACTTGTAAATCGTGGTACATGTAACCTATATGTACTTGCATA
Organism: Protopterus annectens; assembly: GCF_019279795.1. Lineage (NCBI taxonomy): Eukaryota > Metazoa > Chordata > Ceratodontiformes > Protopteridae > Protopterus > Protopterus annectens. The sequence goes on from NC_056750.1 coordinate 391,235,646, forward strand.
TTTATGTCATTTTGTTTCTTCTTAGATTATATAAATCTACTTAAATGGGTTTCTATGTTTAGTTAATTTTTTAAATACTATCCTTTTACGTCTTATACTTACAGATTTGTGTCAATTGTATAATGCTGTAGTGGAGCTTTTCTCCCTGGGCCTCTACTGAAAATGGACATATATCCAGTTAGACTAGCCCGGTCAACAAATGTAAAATAAAAAAAAAATATTTCTTTCCCTGGCTTTTTCTTCTACCTAGACTACCAGAGGTGTGTGCAGTTTTTGGTCTGGATATCACTTTTGGTTTCTGGTTCGTCTTTTGTTATACAAAAGCAGACATACAGCCAGAAACAGTAAAAGGACTTAAGAAAAAAGGCAAAAAAAAAAAAACTAAAACCATTACTGAAACACTGAGAAAGAGGAAACTGCTATAACCCGAGTTGGAAGAAAATTATTTTCTTGTTTTTGTAGAGGTACAGCAGATGAAGAGGAAAAGCAAGTGCCTGTAATAGTAGGAAAAGGGTCGATATCACATTGTCTAATGACCTATTCAGTGAATGCCTCTTCATCTAACTTTGTCAAAACCTCTATCTGTCAAATGATCATTTTAGTGAATTTTTCCCAGGGAAAATAACTACCGATCATCACATAAATCACAAAATTTTAAAACCCACTCAGGTGGAGGCCTATGCCCCTATACACCCCCCCAATGTGTGGGGGGGGGGCTGGGCCCACTGCACTCCCCCCCACTAAATATACCAACTGAGATTGTACTACAGTGGGGAAAAGGGCGAATTCCCAATGATGGCCCACTTTTTTCCCCTGGAGAAAAAAAATTGCTAAAATGATCATTCAAATAGAGCTTTTAACAAAGTTTGATGAAGAGGCATTTGCTGAATAGGTTGTTCGACAATGTGATATAGACCCATAGGAAAGGAGGCTGCAGCCTCTACTTCATGGCAGAATGCTCATGAAAATGGTGACTTGGCTAACCTCCAGATAAACCATGTCACATTCAAAACTAATTGGGAAGACAATACCCTTAGTAGAGCTAGAGGAAACCAGACAACAGTATAGCCTTCGCACATTCACCTGCTTTGAACTATGGCATGACTGCTATACAGAAAAACATGAGAGAAATAGATACTGAGAACAGCTATTTATTCCAAATCCTTTTCAAACACTTGTAATAAAGATAGCACACAGTTATTTTGTTGGTGGTCATTTAGGAATGAATAAGATAAAAGCTATATTTTACTTGCCTGCCACTATGGATGACATAGGGAACTTTTGTGCAGCCTGCCCAGAGCATCAAAAGACAGTTCCCATCCAAGGATTTAAGAAACCTTTGATATCTTTACTCATTATAGAGGTCATCTTACGAACACACTGTCAGGCCCCAGTGGCCTAATGGATAAGCCATTGGCCTCCCAAGTCACGGATTGTGGGTTCGAGTCCCATCTGGGGTGATATAATCTTGATACAAGTATCAAACCAAACATAGCAAAAAATATTGTGGGTCCACCTATGAAATTAAGTAGGGGCTGATAGTATATGATAGTAATTATTGATTCTGCAAAAAAAAAAAAAAAAAAAATCCTGAGGCAGTACCCCTGTGAAGAGTCCATGTAAAGCTATTTTCTAGGGTAACAATTCACCAATAATTTGTTATGGACAAAGACTCTTTGTTATGTGTAAGAGCCTTAACTGTGCAGCTCTAAAATATCCCTTCAAATCAGGTACTTGTAAACCTCCTAGTTCTCTTTGGAGGATCAGCATATCCCGCTTGACTATTGCCCTCTTCCTCTCCCAGATAAAATCTTTCCACTCTCTATTAATTACTGTCCACAACTTCTTCTCCAGCTGATAAAAATATGCCTGACGTATGTATAAAACTAAAAAAATTTTTACTGCTTCTATCTTGTTATCCACATCCATAGGCAAGAGCTTCTAATTACTCAGTTTTTGTTTTATCTTTTGGTTAGTCTCTTCCCAGATATCCTTAGCTGCTATAACCAAATCCTTTTTAAATCATACATCTAAATACTTCACTTTATCATGTCCCCATAAGTATGGGTCTTGCTGGACTAGTTCATGTATTGGTGCATAGTTTATAGCTAAAGCCTTTGTTTCATATTCATTAATGTTATATCCCTGCCAAAAAAAAAAATAGAACCAACTAAAAAATTCCACAACACTGAGATGTCCTTTTGTCCTTTTCTGCTTCCATCAGTTACAAAATAATATCCGCAAAGAAAGCCAACTTTTCATCAAAAAACAAATTAAGAGATATTGGGAATGAGACCAAAATTCACTTTAAGGAAAGGGACCAATATGAAAAATATACTTGAATGAAAGAACTTGGGTCCCATTAGAAATCCAGGAATGTATCGGTGTAAGAACTGCCCATATTGCAAATATATGGATCTGGGTAGCAACATAGTAGTTAACAATCTCAAGCTGACATGCTAGAACAAATTCAATTGCAACTCAGAGATGGTTGTATATATTGCCAGATGCCAATTTTGTCCTGCATTTTACATCGAGAAAGCTGAAAGGAGACTTAGACAAAGAGTTTATGACCATTTGTACAACATCAGCAAAAATAATGCACTGGCCAAACATGTGGGAACTTTTTCCAATCACAAGTTTAAGTTCCGTTTAATCGAACAAGTTATTCAAAACCCAAAAGGTGGGTCACTTACATTGGAACTTAAGAGATTAGAATTGTTACGGCAAGTGTACCTCAACTCGTACAGTTATCCTGGATTGAATGATATGTGTTCTATTGCATGTTTATTGAAGCTGAGAAATTTGATGAGATAGAACATGGCAGCATAAATGTATTAATTTTACTGATTAACAAATTGATTTCCTGATACAAATATGTTTTTTTACCCTATAATTTTTTTTATTTTTTTGAGAAGTTACTATTATTCCTTTTGAGAAGTTTTTTAATGTATTCTAAATACACAGAGAGAACTATGTTTTTACACTGTCCCTTTAAAATGAGATTTTAGTCACATGACTTCTTAGGAGGGGTATTTAAAGAAGGATATTTATGTGTGATTTTATCTGATGAAGTTCATTTAAAAGTGGTGGATGAAAAACGCTTAATTAAACAAGTCTGAATAATTCTGGATTTTGCCTTATTTCCTAGTTGCAGTATATCCAGTTTGTTCAGTTTTTGGTCTTTTTCATATTCATTAATGTTATAGGCCTGGAAAAAAAAAACTAGAACCGACTAAAAAAATTCACAACACTGAGATGTCCTTTTGTCCTTTTCTGGTTCCATCAGCTACAAAATAATATCTGCAAAAAAAGCCAACTTTTCATCAAAAAACAAATTGTTGATAATATTGAAAAACATTGGCCTAAGGACTGACTTTAGGTGGCGCACTTGCTCTAAGCTTCCCCATCTCAGAACAAACATTTCTGTAAACAATATGAAATGTATAATCACCAAATAGTTGTTGAACCATCTGAGTGGTCTTTCTCTTGTGCCAAAAGCTCCAGTTTAGCTATAGGGAGTATTGTACTAATCTGAAAGATTGCTTCATAGCAGAAATGGCCCATTCTCCATTTTAGTCTATATACATCTGTACATGTGTATTAGTGTGTAAATCAAACCTGCATACACACCCACATAAACGTGTGTTGAGTGATATATATATATATATATATATATATATATATATATATATATCTAAGATGTATACTGAATTGTCACTGTTTGCCACAATGATAATTCACTACAGAAAAACTGCCATCATTGAGAAACCAGTCCCATACGGAGTAAATCAAATAAATAAATAAATAATAATAAAAAAAAATTCCAAGCCCCATGCACTCCCCACACACAGGGGTCTTTGCCCCTCCACTGCTTTACCTACACCATTTCTAGGATCATACAACAGTTGGGGAAATAGCAAATTTCAGTATTCACAGTCTCGCAGAAAGCATAAACTGTCTATTAACATTGTAAATGATCAGAACATACCCATTCACTTTGACTGTTGACCTCATACATATTGCACTACATTGACTAAATGCATCCATTAATCTAATGAACATAGATGAAATGAAACAAAACCTGCATGTCATTTAAGTGTAGTTTGATTAAGAAAATGTATTTCTGCATAATGTAGAAGTTCACAAAATTTTATTGCATAAGAAAGGTTGGTTTATTGATACTGAGACTGCAGTGTTTTGTGAGTTCCTCTTACTCCAAAGTACAATGATTTTCTAGTTAGCTTTTTTGCAAAAATACTTTTAGAAGTTTTATAGCAAATTCTGATTTTCACTGTTTTAATATGTAGTTGTTTTATGAAGGTTCTTGTCTGTGTCTTTCATAAGATAGTGGCATTTCTGTCATGGTGCCATACCTACTGTAGTAGTACTGTAAATAAAATGCAGTTATTTGTTTATATGTCATATAGAGCCTGTGGTGGTAACTCATACATATTTATTTAGTCAAGGAGTTGAAAGTATACATTGTTGTCAAATAATATTTTGTGCACAGGGAAGAGATGAGGATGGCTCAGAAATCAATAATCACATTTAATTTATACAGCTGAAAAATGTTTTCATCAGAAATGGATCGATTTAAGTGGTGGTGGAGAGAGTCCTATAATGAGTGATATACTATGAAAATATAGGTTACATAAATAGCTATGAAGGTAATTACCATTTTCAGAAAAAACAGACTGCAATTTGTTTTTAGGAATGGCCCCTCTTACCTTAAATTTTGTTATGTAGCTAGTGTTTTAGCAGTGACATCTCTGAAATAAAATTTTGGCAATATCAGAAAGAAATTTTCAGCAGACATAATGGTTTGGCTTGGAGAGTTAATTCATTTGGTAGTTGCACATGAACTGGTGGAGGGAATAATTGAGTCATCCAGGATGCTGCCCATTTCAAAAGTTGGTTGTTTTACATGCTTTCTCAACCTGAGTTAAGATAATAGCACAAACTGTTTGGCAAGCTCACTGTGGGAATTCTCTGTGATTTATTTTACAGCTTTGTAGGGTAGAAGTAGAAGAATAGGACACCTTTAAGCAAAATATTAACATTACTCAGAAGAAAGGTACATTTCCTTGTTTAAACTGTTCCTTATGTAGATTTATTTATAGATAAGATAATTTTGAATATCCTACAAATAAAAGAAAATATTATTTGAATACGTATGCCAACTGTAATACTAAGAATAGAGTCTATATCAAGATAAATCAAACATGCAATGGTTTTTGTACTGGAAAAATTAATTGTAAGTTAAAAGAATGTATTTGTGATCTGTCTGATATTGGGAGGGATGTACAAACTAATTATTTATTTAAATGTGTTTGATAGAGGACAAAAACAGTAATTCAAGTTTACAGTTTTAGAATTGATTTTAGAACACGTTAGAGGTGCTGACTGTATTACTGATACTGAGAGTGCCCAATACAGGTGGATTAATAGGCTACTTGCAGGATATTATCTAGGCCTAAATGAAGAGGCATAAAGCCTATAATTAAACTCAAGCAAACTGAGAGCTAAAAATTATGTCATATTCATACCTCTCAACCTCTTAACACAAGAAATCTGGACAAAGCCTAAAATAATGAGGGGAGAAACGCCCCAAAAAATAGGGGCAAATTTTAAATATTGATGTCATAAACTTAGAAAGCTGTTAGACTAACCGGATTTGTGTTAGCATGCATTTTCTGAAGGATACGAAGTCTGAAACTAAAATATATATCATTATTTAGTGACTTCAATCCTCCATAATTTGCTGGAAAACCACAGATTTTGAGGAAGAGGCCAAATATTTGAGGCAAAATCAACATCGAAAATTTCTCTGAGGATGCATTGCTCATGATTTTTGCAATTATAATTCTTAGCAATTAATTTCAAAATAGGGGCAATTAAATAACTGCATATATATGATGTTCCCAGGATGGTTACTGCAAGTGATAACCAACCGCTTGTAGGTTAGAGTTTCTTGGTTGGTTAAATCATGAAAAGTAATAGAACTTTGCACAGGCAGTTTCCCTTTAAAAGTCTGGTAGTCTACTTAATGCTGAAAATGTGATGAGACCTTGGGACACAGGTGGACAGTAGTCTCTCCTTTGATAATCACATCACCACAGTGATCAGGAAATCCTTCTACATGGCTCACCTCATCACAAAAGGTTTCTCGTCCAGAAAAAAACATTGTTCCCCTCTACTCATCACTCATTAGACCCATTATAGAGTACAATGCCCCTTTTGGTATGTACCTCACAAGACATCTACAACAACTGGAAAGGCCACAAAAATACCTCACAAAGAGGATTACTGGCCTCAAGCAGATGCCCTACGCAGACCGTCTCAAAAAAACTGCAGCTTTACTCCATCGCATATCGCCTACTCAGAGGTGATCTCTGAACATACAAAGCTAGGTCAAACCCAGAGCTGTTGGACATGCTCCACTTAAAGAAATCCCTCCAAGCTACACACTCTAGGGACCTAAACCTTGTCACCACAATAAGCAGAACATGCTGTAGGGATAGATTCCTGTCCCAGATACTTCCCATACTCTGGAACAGACTACCTATCTATGTCAAACAGAGCTCCTCATTGGCACTCTTCAAGAAAAATCTTGATGATTGGATGGGAGATAGGAAATTCACCCCAAGGATCACTTCTGTGGCTCTGCTCGACGGGCACAGGAAAATAATTTTCTTGGGTGGCGAAAGCTACAGTACATTTTTGGCTAGGCTTATATAGGCCCTAGGGCCAATAGCCTAGTACTTACCTATAAACCTAAGTGAATATGTTGAGCTTAACTTGCACGTGGTTTGTTGTAAACTAAGTTGTTGCTGAGCTGTTGAGGAAGACTCAGTAAAGTTGAAGGCCTACACACTTGACATGTATTCGATGGCAAAATATGATTTTTACAGAATTTCAGCTTAAAAGTACTGTACTGTTATAATTGGTATCCTAGGGCATTACTTTGTGAGAAAAGTCAAAAGAGAAAAATACTTATGCTAATGCAGACATTCTTTACTCACTTAATGGGAAAAAGTTGTTATTTTGATTTTTACCCTGATTACTAGATGTTGACTTCTCCTTGAACAGAATGATGTAAAATCAAGTTTTTACATTGTTAATGTTCCCTCTTTCCAGTATAACAGCTTGTAAGTATATTTAGGTTTGCTATGCAATTAAAATATTTTGTTAGCTAGGTAGTTGGGCTAATTCTGAATCCTTTGCTGCTACATCCTGGGTAAAAAACAATACGTAGTTACTAGTAAACAATCCAAAACATTACACTGTTGGTTTATGTAGTATTTATATCAATATTTAAGCAGTACATTAGGCAGTAACTTCAGATATAAAGGTTAAATAAAACATATAGATTTATATAAATAACTTACCTTAAAATCAGTCCCAAAGTTTCCTGCCAAAGGTGCCTGAGGTGTATGGTTCAGAAATATTTCTTCTGTTAAAAATGTTTAGCAAATATTCTACCATATCTGTGTTTCCTCAGTGAGGGAAGGGAGAGTATAACATTTTATCTTTCTGATGGGTTATTAAATTTTCCATCAGATAGTACAATTTTCTATAAAGCATTCCAGCAGTCATTAATTCTTAATATGTCAAACACTTGCTTCCAGTTATATTTCCTAAACTGGTCAGTAATAATGGAATACTGTTCCTTTAGAGAGTTCCTACCATTAGAACAGTGAGTTTTCTTCTAAGGCACAGCACAGTTAACATCGGAAACAGTCACACTTACCTAAAGGATTTGCTTCTCAATAAGGTGAAACAGGTTGCTTATGAACAAATATATTTTTGAGCATGCTATGCTCCTCTGCTTTACTGTGACAACTGTCCCCAGTGCCCCACATCCATCACTGGGTCTACCAGTCCACCCAGTCTCAGCCCCAGACTTTAATCTGAATAATGAAAGGTTCCATGTTGACCATAGAGGGCATTTTGGGGGAGGTAGACAATGTTGTCTAAAATCAGCTGGGGGTTCCTCTTTAAAGTCTACCCTGGTTTTCCCACCTTTCCTCTGGTTGAGTGGTCACATTGTGAGAAAAGTGTGCCATGGGAATGTGCAATTTCTCACCGTAACCGCCACAGAAATTAAACCATAGTCCTATGTTAATCCTACCCTTTAGAATATGCCCTCTTGCACATTCCCCAGCTTCTGCCTAGGACTTCATAGGGAATGCCCATGCAACCACCCTCCCCTTCCAGGATGGATACACCTCCATCCTTCCCTGCCTCTCCATCAGTTACCCAAGTTGGTAAAAAAAAAACAGGTCAGCTGTGCTGTTGTCAGGCTTTAACCATAGCAATATTGTAAAGGGCTATCTAGAGTACTGGTTTTAGGGACAAAAATGAAACTTATTCATGGTACAGTCCAAATTAGTAGCATAAAAATTAAAAAAAAAAATACCCTCTTGAGCTGGAAAAACATGGACATTTTATATGAGGAAGTGAATATTTCTCATTTTCAAAATATGAACAGTTGTTAAAGCAAGAGGGTTGGTTGAGAAGTTAGATGAAAAGTGGATAGCAGACTAGTTAATTAACTGGCATTGAACAATGTGGAAATCATGAATGTTTGTTGGAGTTTAGCGTATGATTAAGCATTGTATTTTGAATACATTTGTATTAAAAGATCTGGAATTGTATCACCTTGCAGCTTGATTGAATATAAGAAAAAGCCAAGGAACTGGGGAACCCCTTTCCAAAGAAGCTTTATCCATATGCAAGTGAACTGGCTTTACCAATCTTATTGAGGCAGGAAATTTTCATTTGTTGTAATGAAAACTGATTCTGTAAGGGTTTTCAATTTTAAAATGATTATTTTTCCAGTCAGGGAGAATTTTAGAAAAGACCGATGTTTGTTTTTTCAGTAATTATTTTGTCTTCTATTAAGTAGCATTAGTTATTCTATTCTATTAATTCTAAATCTAAAATTTTAAAGGTGTCTATCAGTTTTACTGATGGTGTGTATTGGAGTTTCCTTTTAGTATTATGGCTTTTGTATTGCCAAAGTTAATGCCATAGCTAGAAGGAATGCTTAGTAGTGTTGCAAGTTCAATAAATTAATTTGAAGATTTGTTTTTAGTAGAGAAATGGTAAGAAAAAATAAGATGCTACTTGCATAAATTGGTAAGATATGTGCTCTGTTGTGCCAGTTAGCTACATTACTGCTATAGTTCTCAGGAGGAAAAGTATAAGTGATCATGTACTATTTTTAAGAACTCCTGCTTATTAAATATTTATTGGAGAGTTAATGCAGCTGATGAGCAAAATGGAGTTCTTAAATATATTTTCTAAAATTCTATGCTGGCATTATCTTGAGCTGGAAATTTTTGCACACTTATTGTAAGAGCTCAGAAATGAAATTGAATTGCAGTTTTGGGTGATCAGTTGTAATTGTTTTTATTTACTTACAGGTGTTAATATTATTCAAGCAATGTGCAGCAGCGATGATAGCTCCGAGACTGTTCAATGCTGCAGCAATTGTCTGTGTGCATCTGATATGAAAGTATATGTATTTGTTGTACTTAATGGTACTCATCTGATTTTTGTTATGGAACTGCTTGTATAACAGCAGTTCAAACTGAGATTGTTTTCTCTGGGGCTAAATATACAGAATAAAGTCTTCCCATTATATTTGTCTTAAATACTGCACTTTTATCAACAAATGACAGGCTATTGATTATTTACTGACCCTATAGCAACTTTATTTACTTTTGATATTGACCCATTAAATTCATTAAGGCTAGAATTATGGATTTGCTGGTTTCTTTTAAAACTAGCTTGGGTAATTATAGTGATGATTAAATGCAAGTGATTACAAAGTAGTCTGAGCAGCATCTCTGTTTTTCAAACAGGACTAAAGAAATGGGGTGAAATGAAAATAGTTATTAGTAGATTCTTTTCATATTTTGAAATTGAAGTGAATAAAACCATGAGGAAGTAAGTTGTAGTGTTTCCATAAGTAATGAAGTGCACAAGTGTTTTGGCTAACGACCTCATTAATGGTTTGTGTACATTCAGGCGACTTATCTAACCTGATGTTAATTTTCCTGTGATATAATTTTATTAGGCACCAAATTTCTTAGTCATTTATGTAAATCTATCAAAAATGCATCAGGTTTATTAAAGTGGGTATAAATAGATTCAGCTGTTGAATCCGGATATTGGCTAAGGCTCTTGCCACCCCCATAGTGCCTTTTTTAGGCAAGACTCAAATTCTAAACCTACCACCCTAGAAAACAAAAATGGGAAGAAACTGAGGGTAATGCTGCTCAATGCCAGAAGTCTAAATCTCAAAATGCACGCACTCGAGGCCCTTCTCAGTATGGAGAACATCGATGTCTGTGCTGTAACTGAAACCTGGTTCAAGGCTCCTGAGAGCACCCCGGCACTATTAGGTTTTACCTCATATCATGCGTTCCGGCCCCAAAACCCGGACCACACCACAAAAGGAGGGGGTGTATCCATATTCATAAAGGATACCCACACCTCCAGGTTGGTGGCAACGCACGGCTTTGGAAACCATCCAGGTGCAACTAACCATAGGCAAAACTGCTCTACAAATTGTAGCATGCTACAGGCCACCCTCTCAAACTCAGGAACCCCACACAGCCTTCCTGAAGACACTGGAGGGTATAAATGTATCTCCAAACACCATCATATTGGGTGACTTCAACTACCGAATATAGACTGGGAACATTACTCAAGCCCTAACTTTCTAGCCCAATGGTTCCTGGAGTTCATAAATTCAAATGCCATGGAACAGCTAGTCACTGTTCCCACGAGAGGAGAAAATATACTAGATTTCATTGTCACAAACATGGGGACAAAATGCTCCACACCGGAAGTATATCCCTCATTGGTGAGATCTGATCATAAACTAATCTCACTGGAAATCCACATCCGCCCCCACCCCAAACAAAAAGACCATAGTGAAGAACTTCTCTAAAGCAAACTTCACACTACTCAAGACTGGTGTGGTATCCTTCAAGGCCCCTGAGCCAGTGGAAACCACAACCCAAGCTGCGGAAGCCCTTACAAATGCCTTCTATGAACACCTCCAGGACTGCATGGATCAGGCAATCCCAAATAAAACCAAGACTCTTTCCACAAAGGGCAACGTCCAGTCTGGTGGACCCCAGCCATTAACAAACTTTACAATAAGAGGAGAAAGCTATTACATGATAGAACAAAATCCATAAAAGGAAGTCACCCCTGATCATTATTAGTAAAAAATACGAGCACTCATAAAATCAACTAAGGCCAATTTTGAGAGAAAAATTGCCATGGATTCAAAGGACAATCATAAGGCCTTTTTCAGCTATGTTAGGAACCTGGGTGGAAACTCCCAGATATGCTCAGAATTAGTCCAAAATGATACAAAAATCACTGAACCCACAGACATTGCCAACATACTGGCAGACAGGTTCAGTGCAAACTTCACCCCCCCCTCCCCCCCCAAAGGAGAGATAACTAACCCAGCTGAGTGTAGCCTCCCGGACCTCTCAAATGCGAGGTGAAAGCTGCACTCTCTAAAGCTAAAACACAGCATCAATGGGACCAGATGGTGTCCCCGGCTGTGTGCTACACAAGCTAAATGAGGAATTAAACCCGCACATAAGGCAGCTGTTTAATCTCAGCCTTACCACAGGATACATGCCCAAGGAGTGGCGACGGCAACTGTAGTCCCACTCCACAAAGGCGCCTCACGGACCCTGGTAATTACGCCCCATAAGCTTAACAAGTCTAGTCTGCAAAGCTATGGAGAGGATCATAATGGAGCTCATAAACAAAGATATAGGGACTTGCAGACATTGGACCCGACCCAGTTTGGCTTTGTCAAGGGAAGATCATGCCTTCTGAACTTGGTCGACTTCTTGAAACAGTCACCAAGGCCATTGATGAGGAAAGGCAGTCCATACAGCCTACCTTGACCTTGCAAAGGCTTCGACACAATACCCCACTCGGTATTGTAAAAAACTACCAGCTTAAATGTAAACCCATATGTCACAAGATGGGTTGCAAACTGGCTTAAGGACAGAACCCACAGGGTTAGAGTTGCTGGCGCTGTGTCAGACTCCAAGCCGGTCACAAGTGGTGTCCCACAGGGCTTGGTCCATGGCCCCCTATTGTTTGGCATCTACTTCTCAGAAGTACAGTCCAACATAGGAGGACTTTGGCTGACAAAGTTTGCAGACGACTGCAAACTGGGCGCCATAGTGGAAAGTGCATCAGACACGGATATCCTTCAGAAGGGACTCACGGAAACAGATAGCTGGTGCCAGAGCCATGGCCTGAAGTTAAACGCCAAAAAATGTATAGTCATACCCTTCGGGAAAAACAAGGTAACCCCAAGCTACCATATAGGTGGCAATCCACTAAGCACAGAAGAGGTTATCAGGGACCTGGGGACCCAGGTTGACAGTGGCCTTTCTTTTGACACTCACATTGCTAAAGTGGTTAGAAAGACCTTCTACATTGCCCACCTGATCATGAAGGGATTCACATCCAGATCTAGTGAGGTTATTGTCCCCTGTACTCTTCACTTATCAGACCAATGATCAAGTACAATGCCCCATTCGGGATGTATCTCACCCGACATCTGCAGCAATTGGAGAGACCCCAAAAGTTCCTCACCAAAAGGATAAAGGGACTCCAAAATCTGTCATATGCTGCCAGATTGAAGAAACTCCAGCTCTATTCAGTCGCATACCGTCTGCTCAGAGGTGACATGTGCCTGACATACAAGGCCATGTCCAACCCGGAATTAATGGACATGCTCCACCTCAAAAAATCCAAATCCACCAAAACCACTAGAGCAAGCGACTTAAACCTTAGCACGGATATAAATAGGACGTGCTGGAGGGATAGATTTATCACTCAGAGACTCCCTATGCTGTGGAATAAAATCCTGGTCCATGTGAGGCAGAGCACCTCACTGACTCTGTTCAAGAGAAATCTAGACCTGTGGATGGGAGATCGTAGGTTTACCCCGGGAATCATCTCTGTGTCACTGCTGGACAGAGGCACAACAAACTAATGGGCACAGTATTTTTACATATAAGGGGTGGCGTAAGCCACAAAAATTTGGGCTAGGCTTATAAATGCCTTAGGGCAGATAGCCTAGTATAAACCTATGAACCTATAATGTTTTCATATTGAGTTTATATTATTAGAATTTTGGTGTCTAATTTTAAAATTGGTCTAACAATTTATAGATGTAGAATGTTAAACAATGGCTTCTCCTTGAATATGCTATTCCTGGAACTACAAAACCCTGATGCAGTTTAGTCAATGTTTAGTATTTCTGTCTTCTTAGTTAATAAACACATTTGCATTTTAACCCTTTAAAGCTTTTTTACTGTTGAAGTATTGGAAACATTTACACATTTCTTTATTTTCTGTAGAATGGTCCAAACTTTTAATATAATTTTTTCCTTCCATACTTTTGGACATCAAGTTGTTACCATGGATGCTATCTCCAATTTGCTCCCATTTGTGTGTATTATTTATGGGATGAGAGCATTGTTGTGACATGGCTGACATCCAAGCAGTCATAAGAGTTTTTTTTTTCTTTAAACCCTTTCTGTTCCAGTGTGCATGTTGACACATCTCCAAGTGTTTTGGGCAAAAGGGTAGAGCGAGGGCTTATCATCCACTTCTGTGGTAGATGCCACTCCCACAACCCCCCCCCTCCCCCATAGACAAATGTATCCATGTATCTCTGGATTCTACCAGACTACGACAGATAATATAGAATAGAGTGTCAGTGTACATTATGAGAAACATGCTCCCAACTCTCTCTTTCTCCTTGGAAAGTTAAGAAGGCTCTACCCTTTCATTTATTTCCCTGTTTGACCCATTGGTGTTAAGTGGACACATTTTCAGTATAATGTGAAATTGCACTGTATGAAGATTTTCACTCATTTAATCACAATGAGACATCTAATGTGTACTCTGTCAAGAAAAGTAGCTATAATTGCTGTGTTTATGTATGCATCTGTATTTGCCTCTGTTTATATATGTGTTTGTGTCTGAGTCTATGCATGTGTGTGTCTGTGAACACTAAACACTTGCATAATTTATATTTTACATGTTAAAATACTTTCTCCACTACTAAAAACACATGCTGTAGCAAATTTGAAACATTAGGCAGAGGAACTATTTTTAATCAAAAATATGAAAAAAGTATATATTAATAAAAAAAATGCAAGACAGTTTTAACAGTCCACTTTCTAAACACAATGATGTTCTCCGGGGTGGGCATCATCAGAAAATACCAGATCTTCCAGGGGTGGTGAGGCCCTCTTCCTGCAGTGTCAAGCTTCAGAACACCCCCTTGGTAGTGTCTTAGCTTCTTGATATTGCCCACCCTGTTGGGTGTTACTGTTTGCTTAATGGAAAATTTATCTGAACATCTGAGCCTGTATACAGTACATCTGAGCCCTTTAAATGAAATTATATTTAACTAATCTAATTACTGGATTAAGACATTTATTTTGTAGCAAAATCTGAAATCATGAAGTTGAGGTCAAACTTGTCCTCTAAAACTTTACTTTGATTGTAATAGATGCTGTTCTTGTTTTTAAAATACAGATCTGGAATTAGAGTTCTAAAAAAAAAAATCACCAAAATTAATTGCAGCTGCTGTCTATACATTACCTTGTTGAGACCAGCTAGTACTACTATAGTGCTGTTTGTATACACTGCATACAATCAGGAGGAGGTGGTTTACATATGTGCACAGTGCATAGAGTGCTTACACAGCAGGGCACAGCTGCATAAGTGGTCCTGCTCCAGTGTTTGCCAGTCTTTCAATCATGTTCAGGCGCTTTGGTATATAGGTATACTGCATATCAGTGACTATAGCTAGTACCCTGGGATTGTACTGGCTACACTTTGGGAAACTTCTTAGGGTAATAGGTGTTTACTAGGCTAATGACCACAAAGGCCTTCTTAAGCCTAGCGATGCATCGCAAATCTCTGACAAGTTCTGATACCCTTGATAAATGTAAGCACGGGCCTGGGAGATGAACCATTTATAGGTTGCCTGTGTCCATTAGAGACATAGGTACCAAAGCAGGGATGGATTTCCAGTTCCCCATCCAATTGTCCAAGCTGCACTGAATTGGGCTAGGGAGGTACTCTACTTCACATGAATGGAGAGCCTGTTCCATAGATGGGACAGTCTCTGGGATACATACCTGTCTCTCCAGCAGGTCCTTTTTATATCACAGGCAAGGTTCAAGTCTTCTGATAGGCCTCTTAATTATTCATGTGAAGTTGTTAAATCTCGCCGTTTATTCTCACTGATGGGTTCGGAGCCGATCCTCGGCTCCGACACGGCCGATAGCAAAGCTAAAGGTTTGCCAGTAGCTCAAGACCAAGCCCCTTATCCCACAATGCACTGCTGGAATTACCTGAGATCTAGTTTGCCGCGGCAAGAGAGATCTTGGTGACCCAGCTAGCTCGGACCATTTGTGAAAACAATAGCAAGTTTTTGATAAAAAATCTTCTTTTTTCTGTTAGATATTTTTCATATATACAGTTTGGGTGTTAGTGTTAAAATTATAATACTAGCATTAGTAGTTTGTGATAATTAGTGCCCTGTTGGCCTAGTCATTTTGTGTGCCTTTTAGCCCTATTTAGAGTTAATAATCACTATTTTCTTCTAGTCAGGTTTTTCTCAGTGGGCCTGTTTAGCCCTGTATTTGTAAGTTATAGTTTAACTCTGTCATAGATAGTGCCCAGTGTGGACTTAGTTGCTTTCCTTAGTTAGTGTGGGTCTTTACAAAGAAAGGAAGGACTTTCACCCTACTAGTTTTCAGTATACTGTTGTTTGTATTGTACTGTTTAGAGTGTCGGCTGACAAGGAAAAGTCCCATCCCAAATTGAGATTCAAGAAATGCCCAGATTGTGGGCAGAAATGTATGTCACTGATGGATACATTTAATGTGTTTACTCTCTGGGGCTAAACACCTCCAAGACACTTGCAGCATTTGCCATTCCTTTTCTTCAAGAGCCCTCTTGGAGAGAAGGAGGATGCTAATTGACAGGGGATTACTGCAGCATTCCTTTTCTGAGATGTTGAGTAGCCAGGAAGGTGCTAGCATTTCTTCCAAATCCTCCAAATCTTCAAAATCTTCGGATCCCAAAGTTGCAAAAAAGGCAAGAACTTTAGAGGGTACAGGGTCATCGGTTCCACGGACCTTGGAACTGAGTGTCCCATTGATTCGGAGCCAGCTCCCAGTCTTGGAGCTGGTCTCTGAGGTTCCCTCTTCTCCATTCAGCACCTTCGGTGCATTCATCTAAGTCTTCAGTCAGCCTTTCGGATTTGGACATGGTTCGGCTAGTGCAGAAGCTTTTACAGGCACCAGGACTTGCCAAATTGTTGTCTGCCCCAACCATTTCATCGATGCCGAAGACCATTGAACCGGATTTGTCTACTCCTCCTCCAAGCCGTACTGGACCCTCGGAGCTGAAGGAACCCGAACCGATGATTGTCGAACCTTTGGAGCCAACACTCGCACTGGTGTTATCGGCTCCATCTACTCGGATGTCCTCGGTGCCGACCGAGGACTCTAGGGTCCGGGGAGGATAGTCGGATCAATTTGTCGGTGCCGACTCTTCCTCTTGGGGCTTCGGCTCGGATGAGCTTGGCTTCTACCTCTGGCTAGGTATGTGGCTATGGTTTTGGTGCAGGAGGCTCAGACGGTCCTTTCGGGTCTGTCTACCCCTTCTCGTCAGAGCCATGGTTCCTTCGATGCTATGAGGAGAGTCCTGTCTCCCAAGACAATGTCAGCATCAGTTCGGCCTTCCCTCTCCCCTCAAGCTCCTGTGTCGGCTTCTTCGTCTACCAGTCCCCCTAAGCATAGAGACCCTGAGCCTCAAGTACCCCCACAGGGCATCCCCTGCTCTTCTGAGACCTCCCCATATCCTCCAACCGAGGAGGTGCCCAGGAAGAGACTATGCAAGAGGGGGCACTTAGACTCCCCACAGGAGTCTTTGACATCTGACACGGACTTGGATGAGTCAGAAGGGTCCCCTCGATCCCCCTCTGAGGATATCTCCTTTGCAGGGATATTCGAGATCCTTAGTCAGAGGGGCAATTGGCAGTCCAAGACCCCTATTGAGGATGAGTCCGTGCTTTTGAAGGCTTTTGGGTCTCAACCTTCCACTTCTTGGGTGTCTCCGTCTTACGGCGAGCTCATGGAACTGATCTCTTGTAAGGCGTGGGAGTCACCGGAGGCCATGGAACCTGCTCTTTGCAAGCCAAATAAATTCATGTCTGCCCCAGTGGACAAGCCCTTTTTGACCAAGGGAGTGCCTGTTGATGCCATGGTGGTAGCTGCAGCCACCAAAAAGTAAGTTTTGAAACATCCGTATCTATCCAGCCTCCTAACAGAGATTCCAGGATCATGGATAGATATGGGAAACGCATGTTTAATTCAGCGACTTTTTCTCTGTGATCACTGAACTACTTAACCCATTTTACGAGTCTACAAAGAGATCTCCTGAAAGAGCTAGGAGATACTCTCCAGGGTATGGTAGCTGCAGGGGTTGCCGACAAAGTCATCACACAGCTCGCCACCCTAAAAGTTGTGTACTCTTCCATGCGTCTCATATCTTATGCAGCTGATGGTTCGAGTAGAGCCGCTAGTTCGGGTATTGCTTTGTGAAGACAAGCCTGGATACATCGCTGTTCCTTTGTGGAACCCTTTAAGTCTTCCTTTATCAACACCCCATTCAATGGCTCATCACTGTTTGGGCCTAAAGTAAAGAGAACTTTAACCAGCTATGAGCAGGAAGGCAAGACCTTATCTGTCGTTGGAGTCCATTTTTCTACCGCTACTCGGCCCTACCCCAAGGACCCTAGGGGGGGGAAATGTGGTTCTGAAAAGCACAGGGAGCCTTTCAGGAAACATGTGGAGAAACCCTCTCTAGAGGCAGAGGAGGGGGTTATAATGGAAGACGCCGCGCCCACGGCTGAGGGGGTCCGCAGCAACAGGGTGACAGGGGTCAGTTCTCTGGTCAACCCTACCAGCGCCCCTGAAAGGGGGCCCGGCTGTTCAGCTCTGGAAGCAGTCGGGGGTCACTTGTCTTTGTACCCAGAAGCCTGGCTAAACATAACATCAGATACATGGGTACAAAGCATCATTTCCAGAGGATATTTCATACCGTTCTCTTCCCCTCCCATTCCTGTAAACAAAATCCCATATGTTCCACCCAGTCTCAGGGAACAAGCAATCGTAGAGGTCCACAAATTGCTAAAAAAAAAGTTATCCAACCAGTCCCAGCAGACCAAGTTGGATTCGGAACTTACTCAAGATTCTTTTTGGTTCCAAAGAAAACAAGGGACTGGAGACCTATCTTGGACCTCAGCAGACTCAACCAGTTCATAAAGAAAGAGAGGTTCTGAATGGTCATGCTTCAGTCCATTCTTCCCTTCCTAGAGAAAGGTGATTGGATGTGCTCCATAGATCTCAAGGACGCGTACTATCACATAAAGATGAACAGACGCTCCAGAGATCACCTGCATTTCTGGCTGGGAGCCAATCATTACCATTTCTGAGCCCTGGTCTTTAGTCTCACTACAGCCCCCAGTGTGTTCACCAAATGCATGGCAGTGGTCACGGCTTACCTGAGGCATCTAGGATTCCAGGTGTTTCCATACCTAGACGATTGGCTCCTCACCACTACCACCAGTCATCAATTGACTTGGGCAACACATTACACTCTGACACTCTGCCATCAATTAGGCATTACAATCAACTTTGAAAAGTCTGCCTTATCGCCATCGCAGCATACCGTTTTTATAGAAGCAGAGTTAGATACCTCAACTACCACTCTACGTCTTCCATTTGAAAGAGTCTCACTTCTTCACCAACACGTCCGCTCACTGGTGTCAAAGAACAAAGCTACAGCAGCAGAGGTCTTGAAGGTGCTAGGTTTGTTGGTAGCAGCAATCCTGGCTATACCACTCGCAAGGATGCATATGCGAATTCTTCAATGGCTCCTCTTTGCTCAGTGATCTAACCAGAAACTACCGATGCACCACATGATTCTCATCACGGATTCTTGCAAGAGAGACCTTCAGTGGTGGTTGACATCTCTTCATGTCACAGTCAGAAAACCCTTTGTTCTCCCCCCCCCCCAGTAGCCACTGCGACCACAGACTCTTCCCTAATAGGGTGGGGGGGCATTTTCAGGGAAAGACTGCCCAAGGCACATGGACGGATCAAGAGTCACATCTGTATATCAATGTTCTGGAGTTGAGAGCAGTACTTCTGGCATTGCAGTACTTTCAGGACTCTCTTCCTCTAGGAACTATTGCAATTCAGATGGACAACATGTCAGTAGTCTGGTACTTGAACAAGCAAGGTGGAACCAAGTCTTACCCTCTTTGTCGAGAAGCCCTCTGAGTCTGGCAATGGGCTGTGTCATCCCATCGTTTTCTGTTAGCAACGCACATCCCGGGGAAATCCAACGTGATAGCGGACAAGCTAAGCAGGGCGATATTGCTCCATCATGAGTGGTCTCTCAAACAATAGGTTGCGGAGTTGATTTTCCACAAATGAGGCCAGCCTTGCTGCGACCTCTTTGCTAGCCACATCAATTCAAAATTCAGAAGCTACTTTGCCCTAATACCATCTGCGGGACATCCCCCGAGAGATGCACTTGTACACTATTGGCCCCTGGGTCTCCTTTATGCATTTCCACCCTTCCCATTGATACCCAGATTTTTACAGAAAGCAAAATCACTAGGAAGGACTGTTATCCTCATAGCCCCCTACTGGCCTTGACAGATTTGGTTCCTGTTTCTCCACCATCACCTGTTGGAAGATCCATGGATCCTGGAGCCAGTTCCAGACCTTCTGATGCACCCGTCAGGGGACCTCCATCCTTCCCTGCACTCCCTGAAACTGACTGCTTGGCTAATCCACTTCCCCTAATTGCCAGGCTTCATTCAATTTCAGAAGATACAAGACAAATTTTCTTGTCTTCTCACAAGACATCAACCAGGAAATTATACTGCAGTAATTGGAAAAGGTTCTCAATTTGGGCCAACACACAGAAAATTGACCCTTTCCGAACTCTGCTATCATCCATTTTAGAATTTTTGACGAAGATTTTTAAGGAAGAGGCAGCAGCTGCTAAAGTTCGAGTCCAGTTAGCTGCCATCTCAAATTTCCACCTTGGATTCGGTGGCTCGAATGTTATGGGCCATAAGTTATCTAAAACTTTTCTTAAAGGTGTTCTTCACATGAGACCTCCTGTCAAAATTCCTTATTCTCCCTGGAATTTGAACTTTATGCTGTCTCAAATTATTCTCCCCCCTTTTGAACCAGCATCTTCTTGTGATCTCAGATATTTATCCTGGAAAACTATGTTTTCTAGTGGCCATTACTTCTGCCCGCAGTGTGTCAGAACTCCAATCATTATCTGTCAGACCACCTTACATGATTTTCCATGCTGATAGAGTATCTCTCAGTGCAAACCCCTCATTTTTGCCTAAAGTCTGTTCTGAATCCAATATCAGTCAGGTCATTGAGTTGCCAGTCTTTTTTCCCAACCACTCTAACAAATTGGAATACATGCTGCGCAAACTTAGACAGCTCATATTTTATCTTGACAGAACTAAGGATATTAGAAAAATCAGATCAACTTTTTGTATCCTTCTCAGAAGCCAGAAAAGGTAATCCAGTGGCTAAAACAACTTTATCTAAATGGTTATCAGATTGTATATCCTTTGTTTATGAGAATGTGAGCATGCCATTGACACACAAACCTAAGGCTCATTCTACCAGAGCCATTTCTACGTCTTCTGCCTTTCAAACTAAATTGCCCCTTGACAATATTTGTGCTGCAGCCATGTGGTCTAAGCCTCATACCTTTATCACACATTACAAAGTAGATAAGGCTTCCAGGGACAGGTCTTCTTTTGGTTCCACGGTACTGAAATATGTACTTCCATGAGCCACCCAAGATTGAGGGTGCTAGGGACGCTACCCATCAGTGAGAATAAACGGCGAGATTTAACAACTTCACATAAACAAGTTATGTACTTATAACATTCCATGTGAGTTCTTTATCTCGCCTTTATTCTCACGTCCCTCCCTCCTTCCCCCTCCTGGCTGACAGTAGACTTAGAGGCTAGTACTATCCTGGCTCCTCAGTACTTCTTTCCTTTAGAAAGTGTTTCCCTTTTAGAGTAGGATAAAGGTGTGTGTATATATATATATATATATATATATATATATATATATATATATATATATATATATATATATATATTTGCAGTAAACAAGATCTGAGGTAATTCCAGCAGTGCATTGTGGGATAAGGGGCTTGGTCTCGAGCTACTGACAAACCTTGAGCTTTGCTATCGGCCGTGTCAGTGCTGAGGATCGGCTCCGAACCCATCAGTGAGAATAAAGGCGATTTAAGCAACTCACATGGAACGTTATGGTAAGTACATAACTTCTTTTTTATTTGCCAAAAGTATGAATGTTGAATATTTCTTTCTCTTCATTGTATGTATTACTACTTCTGTGCATGTCAAATGTTTTGACTCACAGGGTTGACCTGAAATTGGACCACTTGGATCAGTGGTCTACCCTTGAAAACAATGTTAAAGGAGGCAAGAACATTAGGCAGTTTTGACATACATCTATAGGCAGGTGCACAAATGTTTATTTTTTAAACAGAAAATAAACATACCAGGGAATCCCACATTATGACTCCCTGAGTATTGGAAACACACAGGACCATAACTTGTATTTCTTTTTATATTTATTAGTTACATTTTCAGTTTGCTTTATTGAGTACAATATAAAAATAAAACCAGGTAGATTGCTGCTTCACAGGTTGACACCTCTGCTGAAAAAAATTTAAATAAAAAACAGCAACTGTGTACTGAGCAGAAGTGAAAGTGAGAATATGACAAAAGATAACAGTCCCAGTTGTAAAATCCACGTAGTTTATTGCAAATAAGGTTAAACGGATAAGCGCTTTCACTATATCAGCTTCATCAGATCCATAATTAAACCCCACTAACAAACAATATTATATATGGGAGAAACATAAAAACAATCAGCCTATCAAAAGAATCAATTCAACACAAGTCTCTATTTAAAGACATAGCATGCTGCAAAAGGCTACAAAACGCAGCATGATACAGAAATATATATATGTATGAAATGGCTTGGAACATCCTATAAAATATGTAGAACATAAAAACGCATAGTAAGCTAGCACATAAGATTTATATATAGTAATCTAGTACATAAAAAATTTTGGTACATAAAAGCTTATTATAAGCATTATCATGTATATAAAACAACAAATATATGCAAAAGCCTGGGATCAATTCACATGTCCACGCTACCTCAACCTGGGTTTACTAGAAACCCTTTCATTTAAGCCTACTCCCCTATCAGCTCTTAGAAGTGTTATCCAGTCACTCTCTTTACCTTCAATAAATGCCCTAATATCACCTCCCCTCTGAAAACATAAAAACACATAATAAACTAGCACATAAGATTTATATATAGTATACCAGTACATAACAAATTGTGATACATAGAGCTTATTGTAAGCAATGTTATGTATATAAAATAACAGATGAATGTAAAAGCCTAGGATCATTTCACATGTCTACGTTGCCTAGGTTTAATAGATGCCCTTTCATTTAAACCTAGTCCCCTGTCAGCTCTTAGTAGTGTTATCCAGTCACTTTCTTTACCTTCAAGTAAACGTCCTAACAACACCACCCCTTTCTAAACAGAAACTCATGGTCATGGCCGTATGTGGCTACATGCTTAGCTAAGGCATTATGCAATATGCCCTTCCTAATGTGATATTTGTGCTCTCTCATCCTATCTCTAAGGGGGCGGTTGGTCTTACCCACATAAAAAGAAGAACAAAGCTGACACACTGCTAAGTAAATCACATGAACAGTCATGCAATTAGCTTCCACATTAGTGTGAAAAACTCTTTGCAAATGTGGATGAAAAAACTCTACATTACTGTCTATGAAAGGGCAAAAATTGCAATAGCCACAAGGTCTAGTACAACCGACCTTCGTGGGGTGTTTATCCAATCTTGGATAACACAACATCCTTTTCAAGTTGTTCTTGTTCCTAAAGAGGAAGCGTGGAGCTTCCCTCACTATCTTCTTTAGGTCATCATCAACCTGCAGGACACACCAAAACTTACTTACAATCTCCTTAATTTCAGATTGATCTGATGAAAAAATTGTCGAGAACTTAACACAAGGTTCAGTCTTTTCGTCCCCAATGATACTAGGATTAATGGGTCCAAAATACGGCCTGGCTACTGTTGAACGTAAATTGTGTACCTCATCCAAATACTGATTGACCTCGTTCACATTATAACCCCTTTCTGCTAACCTCTTTCTCAGGCTATCTAATTCATTAGCAAACCCTATATCCATAGGATTTAACCTAGAGGCCCTGATCGCCTGTCCTTTCATAATATTCCTGAATATGAACGGTGGATGCATACTCATTCTCATGAGTAATGAGTTACAGTGACAAGCCTTACGGTGTACCCCTGTATTAATAATATCGTCGGATAGCCTTTCCACAAATAAATCAAGGAACTCAATCTTATGCTCAGAGAAATGCATGGTGAACTTAAGGAAGGTAGTTAAATTGTTCATCATTGTATACATAGACTGCAATTGTGCTGGTGTCCCCTTCCATATAACAAAAAGGTCATCGACAAAACGTCGATAGAACACTACATGTTCCCTAAACAGTGTTTCACAAAACAGCACATGTTCCTCCCAATAGGCTAAGAATATGTTAGCATAGCTATTCGCACAAGGTGTGCCCATATCCACACCATCACATTGCCTATAAATAACATCTCTGGACATGAATAAATTATTTTCAAGAACCAATTCTAGGAAATGTACTATCAAATCTATCTTAACATCCACATAACCACTATGTTCCCTTAGATATTCTAAAACATAAGTGAGTCCTAATCAATTTGGGATGACTGTGAAAAGGGACTGAACGTCAAATGTTACAAATAAACAATCCACTGTAGTTCCTTGTTGTTTAATACATTCATAGAGGTCAACTAGGAACTTTTTAGAGTCTCGTAATACAAAGGTATTATTATTCAAAACTTGCCTTAGGTGCTTTTCTATAAAGACAGATAAATGTTCAGTGACCCACCCACGGCCAGAAACAATTGGTCTCATGGGTGGATCTTTGGGGTCTTTATGTATCTTAGGTAATCCATGTATAACAGGAATAACAGATGCCTGGATGTAAAGATATTCGTACAATTCCTTCCCAATTAAATTGCTCTTAAAAATATCCAGTAGAGTGCAACCAACATACCTAATTATATCATTGATGGCATCTACTGTAATCACTTCATAAAATTTATCATGCAGCATGATTTCCATGGTTGCATTATAATGCGACATATCCATAACAACAACCCTGCCACCCTTGTCAGCTGGCCTGATAATGATGGTAGAGTCATCTTGTAATTTCTTAAGGCTTAACCTCTCCTTATGGGTAAGGTTATCAAACCTCATAGGTCTTTTCACCTTCCTATTACTATAGTAACTATGGAGCTCGTCCTCCGTTAATTTTAAAAATGCCTCTACCAGGGGATGATGTATAGGCACAGATTCACTGAGATTCTTAAATGTGAACTCTTTATTATGTACTAATTCATTAGTAGGACCCTTATATAAGTATTTCAGCATCACGTTCCTACAGAACAATTTAAGATCAGTGACGGTATCCGTCAGCTTACTCTGACTCTTTGGAATAAAATTTAACCCTTTACTCAACCTAATGTCATCACTACTTAGAATGACACTAGATAAATTGTGGACTAATGCTTGTTCGTCCAGATCTTTTTCAAGGTTTGATGAGATAGAGGTTCCCCTGACGACTTCCTCTTTTGTCTGCCTCGACTCATGGAGCGTGACCTCCGTGGGCCCTTCTCCAGGCGTGTAAGCAGAGGAAAAGACAAATCAGGGCTTGTATTGTTACTTGGTTCTACTGGCTCTGTCCTTATCTTTGGTCTGACAACAACTTCAGACTTCCCACATGATGATAATGGTTTATCTTTAGTAACGCGCACCTCAGGATATAAATTGGTGTCAAGCTGCATACTAGGATGCATAATGTGTATGACGTCAATAGAATCATTATGATTATCTATAGAAGTTTCATTAACAGATAATTGTCCTCTATTCAAGGAGCCACACACACCTTTATCTGAAGTATTACTCATACAAGCTTCAGACCCATAAGATTCTGTAGAAGCAACATTGTCACATATAGTCACAGTATCAACAACATTAGACTCCAATGTCTTAGCATCTGCATTGATATTCTCAATATTATTGTCCTTGATAACATAATCCTGTCCAAGTTTAGCAAAATCATGTCCTCTATTAGTATGAACAGTTAAAGGAGCAGTAGTATTGTTGCCATTCCTGGGCCACATGAACACATGGCCCAGTTTAAAATCAGTGATGTCCCTAGTAGCCTTGTGCCTTTTCTATTGTAATAATTTGTGTTCAAACGCTAGCACACTGTCAAGTACATTTCCTCTTTAGGAACAAGAACAACTTGAAAAGGATGTGTTATCCAAGATTGGATAAACGCCCTACGAAGGTTGGTTGTACTAGACCTTGTGGCCATTGCAATTTTTGCCCTTTCATAGACAGTAATGTAGAGTTTTTTCATCCAGATTTGCAGAGAGTTTTTCACACTAATGTGGAAGCTAATTGCATGACTGTTCATGTGGTTTACTTAGCAGTGTGTCAGCTGTGTTCTTCTTTTTACGTGGGTAAGACCAACCGCCCCCTTAGAGATAGGATGAGAGAGCACAAATATCACATTAGGAAGGGCACATTCCATAATGCCTTAGCTAAGCATGTAGCCACATACGGCCATGACCATGAGTTTCTGTTTAGAGTGTTAGAAGTCATCACCCCAACTCAGAGGGGTGGTGATGTTAGGACGTTTACTGAAGGTAAAGAAAGTGACTGGATAACACTACTAAGAGCTGACAGGGGACTAGGTTTAAATGAAAGGGCATCTATTAAACCTAGGTTGAGGCAGCATAGACATGTGAAATGATCCTAGGCTTTTACCCTCATCTGTTATTTTATATACATAACATTGCTTACAATAAGCTCTATGTATCAAAATCTTTTATGTACTAGTATACTATATATAAATCTTATGTGCTAGTTTATTATGTGTTTTTATGTTTTCAGAGGGGAGGTGATGTTAGGACATTTATTGAAGGTAAAGAGAGTGACTGGATAACACTTCTAAGAGCTGATAGGGGAGTAGGCTTAAATAAAAGGGTTTCTAGTAAACCCAGGTTGAGGTAGCGTGGACATGTGAATTGATCTCAGGCTTTTGCATATATCTGTTGTTTTATATACATGATAATGCTTATAATAAGCTTTTATGTACCAAAATTTTTTATGTACTAGATTACTATATATAAATCTTATGTGCTAGTTTACTATGCGTTTTTATGTTCTACATATTTTATAGGATGTTCCAAGCCATTTCATACATATATATATTTCTGTATCGTGTTGCATTTTGTAGCCTTTTGCAGCATGCTATGTCTTTAAATAGAGACTTGTGTTGAATTGATTCTTTTGATAGGCTGGTTGTTTTTATGTTTCTCCCATATATAATATTGTTTGTTAGGGGGGTTTAATTATGGATCTGATGAAGCTGATATAGTGAAAGCGCTTATCCGTTTAACCTTATTTGCAATAAACTACGTGGATTTTACAACTGGGACTGTTATCTTTTGTCATATTCTCACTTTCACTTCTGCTCAGTACACGGTTATTGAGTACAATGTTTAAATGCTTATAATGTAGCCCTGGTAATGACCAGAAATTGTAGTTACAAATCATGGCTATATATCACATATTTAATACCATAAACGTGACATTTCATTTTCTTAAGAACAACATGTTAATACCCTTACCCTACACAATGTCATTTCAAGAAAATTCCTTTTTTTATTTGTAGAGATAGAGAAATACTCAACTGGTCCACTGATAGAAAACTCTGAAACACAGAGGTGGTCGGATGCATTTTTACTTCAGTGTCATAGGTTTTGCCATTATTTTTGAACTTTTATGAGCCCTTCATCGGGAGGTACTCTTAATTATTTTCTGATGTTAGACTGCCAGCTTGAATAGCAGTATGGTAAAAATCCTATTTTTTTTTTTTTAATTTTTGTCAGTAAAATTTCACAGCAGTGTGCAGATTCAGACGCATCTCTGTAGAAGTCTGCTGTACTTCACAGTAATATTCTGGCTCGCATTTTCCAAAATTTATATTTCTAAAAATTAAAACAATGCAAAGGTCGGCTGTCTACTCTGTTTTAAACAATAATAATTTATTAGTGCTTTCGTCTGTCAATGTTGCCAAACTTTAGATGAATTAACAAGGAAAATACGTCATTTAAATTGTTGTTGTTGTTGTAACTTTTGGCTTTTCCCAGTTAGGGGTCGCCACAGCGGAACTCCGGTCCGTTAATGATTGGCAGTAGATTTTTACGTACCGAGTTGCCAGCCCTGACGCACAAACATCAACGTAGGTACACCCATTCACGCATGTCTCCACACAGAAGACGCTTTAGCTGAGAATCGAACAGGACAACGTCTTACTGTGAGGCGACAACGCTACCACAGCACCACCACTGCAGTACATCATTTAAATAGTGAATACCTAAAAACATCACTTCCTGTTTCTAAATTATATACCAAAATCAATAATTGTAAGTACATAAAAATGCAATATTATATAAAAGTAAAAAACATGAAAAACTGGTTTGTTATTTCTAAAAAATACTTAATATAAAGATAATTGATGTATTTCAAATAAATAGATGAGGATGCCATGATTTTATAATGGGTTTTGAGAGGGCTTATCACAAAAGTGATTTTTGAGAAATTACTATTTCGGGATGCTCCAGACAGTTCAGAACTTCATCAAAAAGTCCAAAGCCATGTCAGAGGTTCAGGCTAAGTTCATTTCTACTAGGACTTTTGGCACACTTTGTATTAAGCGTTTAGTGACAAGGTCAGTCAAAGGTCAAAGGAAGTTCAGAGAGCATGACCTTTCCATGCTGGTGTTGCCAAACAGCCATGGCCTAAAAAACTGTAGCCTGGCCTTTCATTGTCACTGCATTTATTGTGCAGTTGTATAACACTGAAAACATGAATAAAGTCAGTATTATAGAACAGTAAAGCTTATTTGTTAAGAATGGGTGGCATTGTTGCTTAAAGAATGAGATGTGTTTGATTTATGTTATGATGGCCAATAAGGCTATATACTGCAGAGGGCATGAAAGCTTCCCCGTGGTTCCACAAGAACCTTTTACTATATGTTTGCCATATAACAAATGAAAAGAACCCCAATAAAGGTCAACAGTTCTGTAAAAGCTAAATTATTAATTCTTTTCTTGCCACACAGAGCTTGTAAACAGTACATAATACAAGTAAAGAATTGGTGCCGTTCATTCAGTGGCCAGAGGAGAGGTCAAAGGGCAGATAGCAGAACTGGCAACAGCTGTTCAGTGTCCCTTAGGCCTTTTTCCTTTTATTTCCCTTGCTGAGTTTTATAGCAAATATTGCTCGAGAATACTGAATTGAAGAGTATAGCCATTTTTATTATTTTACAGCTGTTTTGCAGAACATCATTATTTCTGTTTTCTTTTTCCTTTTTCAGTTTATATTAATTTCAGGACAGCAACGTGTAGATTTTCTATTAATCGCAGCATAGAAATGAGACAGAGTAATGTTAGCTTTAACACTGTTACTGAAAGAGCTGCTGAAGCACTGCAGTGTCTGTTCAATGTGCAGAACTTTTCATCAGGTGATTAGAGTTTGCTTACATTGTGCTTATTTCCCAACTGATTTACTTACATTATGTGTGTAGTTTGCAAATGAGTATCAGTCATGTGACTTTTCAGCATATTCCCAGATACTGTAATTTATGTATTGTCACATTTGTGCGCAAATAAAAAAAATAAGCTTCTGGAAGGGGATACCATTTGTTCATCTTGTATTATTTATATTGCTTACATTCACTGATGCTGAATTTGTAATGTTAGAGTGAAAGAAAAATTAGGGCTATATGTAGGCAGATGAAGTGTGCAACAAAAGTCATAAAAAAGTTGCCTTACTTCTGATATTTAATAGGTTACTGCAGCTGTTAGTGGGAGTAAGTTACAGTCTGAACCTGGTAAGTTGCTCTGATGACCAGACTGCATGTGCTTACAGTGCTAGTTAAGAGTGACCACTGCCATATGGAGTTATTTTGGGACAGCTGCTTTGCATGCATCAGATAGTCTACAGCTTGACCATCTGCTTGCACAAATAAGAGTATTTCCCCTTTCTAAACATTGGTCAAAAGTAGGCTTTTTAGACACAGGAAAAAGTACATGTAATTATGATACAGCAAAATTTAGAAACCGCTCCATTTTAATCTACAAAGTAAAGTTAGTATCAATCACACTTACAAACTGCACCCCTTCAAAGTATGGCTTTATTTATTTAGTTTTGTGAAGCAGCTCCATTTTAATCAAAGTAAAGTTAGTATCACACTTACAAACTGCATCCCTTCAAAGTATGGCTTTATTCGTTTAGTTTTGCATTGTTTGAATATCCCTTCAAGGTGAACTGTAGTGTCTGTAGAATAACTTTGGCTCACTATGAAAGACTGAATGAACAGAGCACGGCACAGTCAAGAAACTTGTACATTATCAACAATATGCTTTCATTTGCCTGGCTAACCAAGTACCTACAATCAGGGAACAATGAAGTTAATAAAACATGCTAAATTACATTTATTTCTGTGTAGAGATTAATTGAGCAAAGTAATGGTTTATTAGACATTAGAGAGCAAGTTCCATAGGGTGGGCAAAGTAAAATATACATTAACTAGCAGAGACTGGACTAGTAACTAAAAGTAAGACAACCAGAACCTCTTAAAATTTCTAAATTCTATGTTCTACAGCACCAAATTCATACAGTTTTGGGCTAAACATTTTTGGTTAATTTCTAATAGCTTTGCAGAGAGAAGAAAACATATGCTCATGATCACAAATCCCTTTGTTGGCTACTGAAAGTTGTGACTTTATTAGTGCAGAGAAGAGAATTGCTTTGTCACATTATGATTACTAATATTTGTATCACATAAGTTTTGGTTGTGCCATTACATGTTGATATCCAAGATATTTCTTTCTGTGGAAGAATAAACCTCAGAAGGGGATGCATGATCTTGTCGCATTACCATAGGAAAAGGCTGACATCAAATCATTTGTGTCTGCTGCTTATGTGGAGTGAACTACTTCACAGATCGCCTACCCTGTCCATGCCAGAGAAAAGTATGCTGTACTTAAACACAAATACCCCTTCTTTGTTTGATCCAGTCACATCCCTGACATTTCCACAAAAGCTGTATTTTTGTACTTAATTGATATGCATTTGGGGCCATCTCCCTTTCTTAGTAAAGGTTAGAGAAAAGCCACAATACCCCCTACCCCATGTAAATACCTTAATATTTTGACAGCAGTACTATTTTTGTCTTGCAGTGTGCGTCAGTATCGTCTAATACTGAAGTGTAAGTAGATTATCTTGCTCTATTCCCCAATCAGGTACTCCTAATTTAAGGAGCAAGTCAGGTCCATTCTTTCTAGTCTGCTCTCTTCAACTCTAGTTTGAGGGAGGACAAAGTAGTTAGCTACAGTTCATTACACATGGAGGACTAAAGTGCTTCAGTTAAGAATGCAAATGCTAAAATAAGTTCTTTAATTTTAAAATATAGCAAGTGCAGTGTGCTGTACTTTAAAATTAAAGAATAGCTTTTTTTATGTCATACATGTAGCACTAAAGCTCTGTTTTAGCTCAGACCACAAATGTAATACTGGCATTAATGAACCTCGATAATGCACTAAAGACCTAATCACAACCCTCAACACTTTGCACCTGGGCAGCTGCCACCTTTGCCCCATCCTAGTTACACTTTTGGTCTAATACTAGAATCTTAAGATTTGTGAAGTCATCACAGATAACCTTAAATGCTACCTCAGGATCCCAGCTGAAGTACTGATTAGGTCACCCGTTTTCTTTGTGCACCAGCCCTATAGTGTCTTTGTCACTGATCTTGTTGCAAACAATGTTGTACTCTGTTTCCCTTGTTCCTGCTGCAGTACTGTGATATTGCTACAGTTATACCTTCTGTGTCATGCAGTGCTGCCACCATTAGTCTTGCTACGTCAGTATATAATACTGAATTGTGCTTGCTTTACTGCCACCATTGTTCCTGCTCTGCCAGTGCTGTAGTTCCACCATTGTTCCTGCTGTGCCAGTGTGGTACTGCCACCATTGTTCCTGCTGCACCAGTGTGGCACTGCCACCATTGTTCTGGCTGCACCAGTGTGGCACTGCCACCATTGTTCTTGCTGCACCAGTGTGGCACTGCCACCATTGTTCTTGCTGCACCAGTACTGCAAGCACCACCATTGTTTCTGCTGCGCCACTGATGTAACTACCACCATTTTTTCTGCTGGACCAGTGCTGTAACTGCCACTATTGTTCCTGCTACACCAGTGGTGTAGCAGCCATCATTGTTCCTGCTGTACCAGTGCTGTACTACCACGGTTGTTCCTGCTGTACTAGTGCTGTACTGCCACCATTGTTCCTGCCGCACTAGTGCTGTACTGCCACCATTGTTCCTGCCGCACTAGTGCTGTACTGCCACCATTGTTCCTGCTGCACTAGTGCTGTACTGCCACCATTGTTTTACTGCACTAGTGCTGTACTGTCTCCATTGTTCCTGCTGCACTAGGGTTGTACTTACACCATTGTTCCTGCTGCACTTGTGCTGTAACTGCCACTGTTGTTCCTGCTACACCAGTGCTGTAGCTGAAACCAGTGTTCCTGCCGCACTAGTGCTGTACTGCCACCATTGTTCCTGCCACACTATTGCTGTACTACCACTATTGTTCCTGCTGCACTAGTACTGTACTGTCTCCATTATTCATGCTGCACTAGTACTGTACTGTCTCCATTATTCATGCTGCACTAGTGCTGTACTGCCACCATTGTTCCTGCTGCACCAGTGCTGTACTCATTCATTTATTAATGCAGTAGCATGCAGCTGATACAGATGCTTCGGCTGCAGTATGCTTACTGTGGTAGGTGTGTTTACTTACACACATGAGCAAAGTATCTACAGACAGAGATAGGATTGTCAAACCTCAGTGTGTCTGTGTAGTATAGTGAGACGGCTACATCTGCAGGGCCTACTCTAAAATTTCTATACACAGATTTATTGCATTCATACTTTATCTTTGGGGCAATGTTATAGCTTGGAAAAAGGTCTACATTGGAGCAGTTCTCCTATTCCATTAAATAAATATATTAAAAAGCTAGTGGAACTGGATGTTACACAAGTTTAGGTGATTTGTAAGAGCACAATGGAAAGAAATGGAATTACATATTCTTTAGTAGAATGTATTGCTAAACATCCCCTCACTATTCTCTCTTCTTTCACTCAGTCACCAATTTCCTTCACAGTGCAGAGCCTGTGGTCACTACATCTGGTCCTGATATTAGAAAAGCTCTGCCCCAAGGGCTAACTCACAAACATTTTCACTGAGAATTTTCTTTGTAGAATAGCCTGTGGTCACTACATCCAAAGCCAATACTGAAGAAGCTGTGCCACAAGGACCAAATCCCTAACATTTTCATTAAGAATTTTGCCTTTCTACAATAGCCTGTGGTCACTACATCTGACCCAGATACTGCAGAAGCTCTGCCAGAAGGGCCATCTCCAAAATATTTTCACTGAGAATTTTGTCTTTGTACAATGTAAGACAATGTAAGCAAATTTAATTTAAAGAACATTACTGTGTATTAACTTCTGGTCAAAATGTATGCCTGCCTGAGCTGGAAGATAGTTTTTCACATCCACTCTCCTTCAGAGTTACCCTTGCATTCTAAGGACAACTTACCAATTTCCTTTCCCTTGACCAGTAGATTACATTGTATTTGCCAGTTACTTTGTCTTCCTGGTTGACAGGTTTCTGTATTTGGGAGACAAAAGAAAACTTGTTCTACTTTGTAACTTGTTGCTTTGTGTTGGCTATAAACTGATTGCTCTCTATTATAATTTGACCCCATGCAACTCTTACCATCTGTCCCTTCACAATATTACGTGAGATGATTCCGAATTTTATTGAATTCTTGAATTCCACCACAGAATTTCTAAGTTTTCCCCATGAAATAGGACTGAATAAAATTAATTACTTGGGCATCTGCATAGAAAAAGACTTGGATAACAACAGATTTACATAGAACGTTTACAGGAAAAGGTGTTTCTCCAACTCTTACCTACACTACCAAAGTAGTCATCCCTATTTTCAGAAACATAATATTTTGAAGGGACAGATGGTAAGAGTTGCAAGGATGACATCCATCAAGGATGATTTTATTCAGGAGTTAGATTATGTTCATTCTCTTTTTTTAGAAACAGGTTAGCTAGATTAATTGATTAAACCCATTAAAGAACAAGTGCTACAAGGATGGGGAAGTTTGTATATACCCTTACTCTATGGGGAACCTTTAATAAAAGAACAGGGTTTGGTAACAGGGACATCATCTGCACCCTGTCTAGTAATGACCTTTGACCAAGATACACTGTGGATAACGAAAACCATAAATAGAGTATGGGGTATGTTTCAAAGAATGCCCAGTAGGTTAGACATATTTAACAGACAATTGAGATACAGTTATAAGAGAAATTATAGTCTTAAGGAAATATTGGAAAAGAAGAGCAGCAGTACCATCAATGGGACAATAGCTAAAATGGCGACACATAAGTGTGAAAGGTGTTCCCAATATACTTTTATAGCTAACTGTAAGAGTTTAGAAATACCAAGTATACCTTCTAGCCTTAAGACTTTGATGTACAACAGCTGTTATTCAAAAGGGGTGGTCTATCTCACTTATTGCAAATATTGCTGGGCATATTACATTGATAAAACCGAACGTACTTTGAGACAATGTGTGTATGAACATAATTATGACATCAGAAAAAGAGAAACCAATGCTCTGTATAGGCATAGTCTGGTGTGCACACAGGCAGATTTTACGTTTTGGGTCCTGGAAAAGGTGGTTCCTAGTGACAGGGGTGGGGATTGGGAGAATATGTTAGAATACAGAGAAATTATATGGCAGTTAAAAGTGGATGCCTGTACCCCAACTGGTATAAATGATCATATATCACTTCTTCCTGCCTTAAAAATGAAGGCATCTAAGCCTAGAAGGGCTAAAAACTAAATTATGCATACACATTCATTACTATGCCTATTGTAAAACCATGTTAACTTTTTGTGGCTGTTTCCTATATGTTGTAATGAATGTTTTTTGTTTGTTTTACCTTTATGAGTAGTTTTAGGGTATGAACAAGATCTTTCATATGTATTTATATTTTGATATACACTGAAAATAAAAATACTAAAAGTACAGAAACAGTTTTTTTATAAAAACTCTTATACAGCGAGTACTGTTTAAACAACTTTACTAATAATACATTTTTTTTTAATTCTAGTTTAGTGGCACCATTTGCATAATTAATTAATTACTTAATGTTTTATCCAATGGAAGATGTGTAATGTACTATAAAAATTGGTGTAGAGAAGGGTTCTGTTTATTCTGATGAAGTCTTCTATAAGAAGGTGAAAGCACTTAATTTGTTGGTTTAATATCAGAACTATTTGTATTGTTTATTACTTGCCTTACTCTGGTGTCTACTTGCTGGAGGAATTAAACTTCAGTTTTTATCCATGTGAACTGGTGTTTCTGCTGACACTATCGTGCAGTCAATTGTTGAGGAGGGACAGCCTTTATAGCAACTCTGTGTGACTGGTTTTTGCTTTCATTACTAACCTATCATCCATTAACTGGAACTTCCTAAAAATTCTCCCCTTGATAATGCTGTAAATTAATTGAATACAGCTTTCCTGAATATCCTAAATAGCCTTGCACCTCCTAAAAGGAAGAGAATAAAAATAAATACTGCATTTTGGCTATCCAAAAAGAGTAGAATGCTAATGCAGGATACAGAAAAAGCATGGAAAAAATTGCAAAAATGTAAAGCACCACAGTATCTTTGAAAACATCATAATGTTTTGCATGCGTACTAAAAATTAAATTAATGAAGACAAAAACACTATGCTATAACAACTTTTAGAATAATAGTAAACAGCCCTAAAAAATTCTGGGCAGCCATTAAATAAATATTGCATACCAGCCAAAAATACAGCCCTAACCCCTCTCCCAATAACTCGTCATTTGAAACTGCAATACAGTTTAACTCTTATTTCATAGATAGTATAGCATCTCCAAGGACTCCCCAACATCTAATACTAACCTTGCCCAGCAGCCTCATACCACTTTCACCTTCAAACCTTTGCCCATATCCTATATAAAACTACTCTTAAACTGAAACCACCCTCTACTTCAGCAGATGACCTTCCAAGCAAATACCTTAAAGTAGCAGCTGGTAGCATTGCCTACTCTGTCTCAATCATTATAAATAGGTCAGTCCAGGTGTCCCACATTCCCTGTCTCTGGAAAAAGTCACACATTATCCCTCTGTACAAAGGAGGAAATTCAACAGGCATTACTAACTTTAGACCTATAGCAATCTTATTCCCGTTCTCCAAAATACCTGAAAAATGTATTCAAGAACAGTTCTTAAACTATCTCTGGCAGCCAGAACTTCTATCCTCCACACAATGTGGGTCCCATCCCTCCCATAGTACTAACACTGCACTTGTAACCTATACAGATACTGTCACTAAAGCTAAAGCTAAAGGTAATGGCAAACTAGTCTCCTCCTTATTTCTAGACTTGTCTAAAGCCTTTGCCACAGTTTGTCACAGCAAATTTCTATTTCAAATGTCCTCATTATATCTCTCAGCCTACCATTCTATGGTTTGAAAGTTACCTATCCAATGGGCATCAGTCAGTAAAATGGCACTCCACCATCTCTCTCTATATCTCCCAGTCACCACCAGTGTATTCTAAGGCTCTGTCCTCAGTCCTCTCCTTTCTAACATTCTTACCCACACC
Source organism: Protopterus annectens (assembly GCF_019279795.1). Classification (NCBI taxonomy): domain Eukaryota; kingdom Metazoa; phylum Chordata; order Ceratodontiformes; family Protopteridae; genus Protopterus; species Protopterus annectens. Next base: position 391,271,854 of record NC_056750.1, read on the forward strand.
CTCCACACATAAACACAACTTGCCTCCCTAATACAGTGCACAGATGACTCCACACTCATTTGCACATTTGACAAGATGGCACACCTCTAAAAAATTACTGAGAAAGATTTAACAGCAACTGAAATGTGGCTTTGTTACTCACGACTCGTGCTCAACCCCAAAAAAAAAAAAATAAATAAAATAAAATAATTTTCCTCCAAATCTCTCTCCTGTGGGGAAAAAAAAAACTAAATTTGAAGTCTTCTTGATAATACAACCATTGAAGTCTATTCTCATTAGCAAATTATTAAGGATGATAATCTTAAATTTGACTTGCATATACAAAATTGTATAAGAAAAAATGATGTAACCACTAAAGCTACACTTGACATTACTTATCTCCTCTCCACACTTCTTTATGATGCTGCCCTCCTTATTAACCTTTAGACATCACAAAAATCAAAACTTGAATGATGCCGTTACAAAGTTGCAAAATTTGTAGCAAATACCCATTTCAGAACACATAACTGTATAGCAGTAAAAAGCCTAAATTTGGTTAGAAATACCCCATCAACTAACATATTCACAGCTTCTTGCCACCTATAAAATTATCCAGAATCCTTCTGCTTGTTCAGTACTAAATAACATTCTACACAGCTGTGTTCCCAGTCGGCCATTACGATCCAATGACCATAAACTCCTGTCTGTCCACAAGCCTTTCATATCTGCTGGACATTGTCTGTACTCATACATGTTGCTAAGGCCTGGAACTCCTTATCTCTATCTAACAGGTCAGTACCCTCCCCCCATCCTTCTAAATCATTATAATAGATTTCCTAGCCAAAAGCTGGCTCTGTTTTTGCTTAACACCAGGATAAGTTAATCTCTAAATGTAAAAAGTACCTATTCATACCTTACATTTCCTTGCTCTCCCGTCTTCATTTACTTCCTTAATTCTATCAATTTCTCTCTCCTGGCTTTCTCTTTATGCCATAAGCCCGCTTTTTTTTCTCACTTCGTATTGCAATTACTGTTTATTTTATACTAACTTACCTTTACTTTCTCTATAAACTGGTTAAACTTTTGTTAACTATTAAATCATTGTCATATAATTTTCTATCTATTCTTCACCAATATTTTCATATCATCTCTAATTTGAAGTAAATATTTAAACTGTAGTTGTTATTTGTATTATTTTTAAAGACGGTACAACTATTGTTCTTAAAATGTTTTGTAATACTTTGGAGCTTTTCTGTCCAGGTCTCCACTGAAAATGGGCTCCTATCCAATCAGACTTTCCCAGTAATCAAATGTAAATTAAATAAAATATAGCATATTGACTGTTGCATTCTATTGTGCAGTGGTATGTTATTTGGAAACATACCTCTCAAATGACTAGATTTTTGCAAAATGTAAAGATTTTTGCCTCATATTTTTGGTCTGTTCCTCAAAATATATGGTTTTCTGGCAAATCATGGAGACTGGAGACATACATTTGAGTTTAAGACTTAATATACTTCAGAAAATGAATGCAAATACAAATCCTGTTACTTTACCAGTTTTCTAAGTTTAGAAGAGAAATATTTTAAATCTGTCTGTATTGCTGTGCATTTATCCCCACCGATTATTTTAGGCTTTGACCTGATTTCTTGTACTAAGAGGTTGAAGCGTATGTTGTTAAGTATTGTACTATTATTACAATTTCTTTGAAAATAAAAAAAAAAGCAAGACAGACATGTCATGCTGTACAACAGATAGATTCTAAATCTAAAATCTCACAGGTGGTATTTGCATAGAAGGTGGTGAAATTTAAATGTATTACCAATAAAGGCATAATATGAAGGCTATGACTTCATTTAAACCTGGCTAAGTTTCTTCTTTTTAGCAGAAATAATGGGTATCTCATGTAGCAAATGGCTTTAGATAGAGTAGAAATTGTTTAAATTATCATCATCATAATGTATTATTGTAGTGTCAGTGGTACAAAAGATAGCACATTAACCTCTGGCTATGGCTTCCATTCCAACTCCAGCTAATTGGATTGCTGACACTGCAGTGCAATACTGAGGGGTGGGGGTGGCTGCATTCCTATGTGTATCCTGCTGTGGATAAGATGACATTCTTTAAATAATGGTTAGGGTGTTTACCTCACTAACAGAAGGTATAGGGTTTGATTTTCACCTCTGAAAGGGAATTTGGCTTGGTTTAAATTGTTCCACATGGGCATCTAGCCTAATTTGTACTTAATGGCGCTATGCTGTCCTACCCCTGTTCGGCATCTACTTCTCAGAAGACAAGACAAGTTCAAGGCCTCTGGCTCACTAAGTTCACTTATGTGTGTAAATTAGGAGCTATTATATTCTGTTATACAGCTATTACACATTAACTATTCTATATTAATATAACAGGTATACATTATTAAATTATAATATTTTATATATATCTGGCAGTTATGTGGCAGGGCAAGCCACCTATAAGTGTGAACCTTGGCATCAGATGATTGTCACTGTTGAAGTGACACCCCAACCTCATGTGCAAAATGGAAAAGGGAGTTGTGGATGAATTAATGAATGTCTGACAGTTGGCTTAGAGGAAGAATGAACTGTTAATAAGCTGTTTCCTGTGGCCCAGTGGTGCAAGACTGATTTCTCTTTGCCTCCATTGCCTAACTGTGTGACTTTGAGCAAGTCACTTAAACAGACACTGCTCCTGGGCTGAAACTGAAAATGGTTATTGGAGATCAGTGCTTTACCCCAGAAAACAAATATAAATAAATCCATAAACATAGATTCCTCCAAAACACCAACATCTTGCAAGAGGGTTTAACATGGATAAATGACTGTTCGCAAAGCTATGGCCTAAAACTCTATTCCAAAAATGCATTATAATGTACTTTGGGAAGCTGTCAAATCAATTTAATTACTCCATTGATAAAACACCCCTAAGTGCTGACCTAGTAGTAAGGGATCTGAGAATCTATGTAGACAGCAATCTGGCCTTTGACTAACATGCAGCTAAGATAGTAAAAAATCATTCTGTGTTGTCCAACTTATAGGTAAGGCTATAGCATCCAGGTCCAAGGAAGGTGTAGTGCCACTCTACTGATTCCTTACAGACCTATCATTGAACACAATTCCCCCATTGGCATGTATCTAACCGGATTCATTAGACAGTCTCGACATACTGAAATGTCGAATTTCAGTACGTTGAGACTGAATAGTGGAAAGTGCAGGTATGAGAAACTGTACTATGTCGAATGTGGAAATGTCAAATCCGCTATCGTGGTGTAGCATTCGTAACATATGGTGCGGTTTGTGGATTTATCTGGGGTTTCATGTAAGTGGTGTTTGTTTAAGGTTATTGGGTAGGGATTTTAGTGTGTGTGTAGTGGTGTTTTTTGTGTGTGTGTGTGTGTTTAGTGCGACCATGGAGTGAGAATATATAGGTAGGGGGGGTGTAGAGGGTGCAGAGGGGCTTGCCCCCCTGCTTATAAATAGGGTAGGTGTGTTTGTGTGTTATGTTGTGTTTGTGTGTGTTATGTTTGTTTTAATGTAGTTAGGTAGGTGTGTGTGTGTGTGTGTGCTTATGTGCTGGTTTTGTGTGTGAGAATGGTCACGATTGTGCTATTCGCTGTTTTGGGTTTTTGGGTATCTGGGATTTCCATTATTCAGTCTTGAAATACTGAAATTCGACATTTCAGTATTTCGAGATTGTCTAGAGAATTCATCTAATCAGACACTTGCAACAGTTGGAATGCCCATAAAGGTTTCTCACCAGAAGATTTCATTACATGAATACCCTGTCCTACACTGATCGCCTAAAGGTTCTGTTGCTGTTTTCAGGTGGGTTTTCATCTCCTACAGGCAGCTTAGAGGGGATTTTGCCTGGCATACAGACCTAGCCTTGATGGATATGTTGCACATGTGCAAAACAAACAGCATAGAACACTAGATTCAGGGATTTGAGCTTCAATTGTGACATAAACAGAATCTGCTGGAGAGAGACATTTGTGGCCCAAGGGATCCTTGCACTATGGAATAGACTCCCCATCCATATAAAACAGAGCTCATCCTTGATCCTGTTCAAATGAAACCTTGCCAATTTATAAATTTACCCCTGGGCTGGCCCCTGTGTCCCTTAAGGGCAAAGGCTGTCAGTAAAAGTATTATCCTAATTAACATCCCTCTTACAAATCCTCAGTTACTCCCTACTAACATGCCCCCATATAGACTCCCATGATACTCCAAACCCAAATGGTTTGAGGTGTGCAGCTAGGCTTGTAAGATCCCTAATGGTTGTTAGCCATGTGGCAACCTATGAACCTGTAAGACTTTAAACCAGTGTCCCATCTGCCTAATTGTGGGTAACTCAAGTGGATATAAAAGATCCCATGGCATCTATCAAAAAGAGTAGGGGTCCTTTATAAACAAAAATAACTCTTGTTTACAAAATATTTACATATTTACAAATATTTACAAATGTACAAATATATAGATACAAATTTGTTGACACAAACTTACTAATTTTTCATCCCTGTTAGACCTCTACTCCTTTTTCCATAACCACCATCTGATTTTACTTAATATTGTTGCTAAAATCCATTTACCATTAAACATAAATTAATTTATTCTGTCATTCCATATAACATAAAATAACTTTTTATCTATTCTTTTAACATATTCTTTGTCTATTTTTGTAATATCCATATTTAATTATATCCATGTTTATTTTAGCCACTTATTATATAATCTTTACATAGTTTTCTCTATGGTGAAATGTAACCATATTCTATTACTTTTATTCTTTTATGGCATTTTCCTTTACTGGCAATTTGTCTATTACCACTCTCAAAAATCTTGACATTCTACTTCCTGATTACACCATTTACTTCTCATTTTGATAGCTTTATTTTTTTTATCGGTTAGATTTTACCATGGTTTTACATAGTAATGTTTTATCATTATGTTGTTATACCATACTGCTCTATATTTTTCTATATCCTTGATTTTTTATTTTACTGAAAAATATTTTTCTTGGAAATATTTTATTTCTTCATTTTTACACACCTTTTCTATTTTACCATACCCCCAATCATACTTACATTTATGCAGTTTTACTACTAACCTTATATCTTTTTTATTTATCCACATTAACAATTTGTAAAAATGTAATGAAACAGTGAATGCCACAGGGTTAACTAACCCTAAGCCTGGTTCTTTATTTGCATACAAAAGTCCTATGTTTTACTGGCTTTAATCTAGAACCCCAAATAAATGAAAAAAAAAATATCTACAATAATTCCTTGTCAAATACTGTTAGCAACATAAATACACTTAAGTATGATATATTTCTCATCAGTACTGATTTTAGCAAATAAGCCCTTTTTTTCTGAACGACAATTTATATGTTCTCCAGAAAAGACAGGTTTGTTTTATTTCTTCTATTGTTTTTCCCCATTGAATTTTATGTACATCTTTATTCCCAAATGTTTTACCTAACAGAAAGTTCATTCATTGTAAAATATTATGACGGATCCACACAGTCTACCAGGTTTTGTTATGCCTCGAGCCACATATCACTGTGTATATTTGATTATTGCTAGATTGATTATTGCTATATCTGACATGTCACTACCTCACTTTATGCTGCTAATATTGTAACAATACAATATGCTTAAGAGCAGGCCTTGCTCACTGATTGCTGGTATAACTGAACTTTTGTTGACCTGTAAGTTGTTTGTCAGCTTAAAAGATGTTTACCAGAATATGGGGATTTCAAGGAGGAACTATATCACAAGTTTGTGAGCTAACTTTTCTTTAGAAAAGGGAAGTAAGGCATAAGACCAGACATTATGAGACTTGTTTACAACTTAGGAAATGATCTGTAATTTTCTAAAATATTCCATCAACTCATGATGAGCTTGTGATCAATATGTCATTAGTTGAACCTACTGACCCTGTTGTTTGTTCAAGACTATAAAAAGCTCAAAGGCTAAAATGGAAATCATCATCACCCGGATTTGATCACAGCAGCAGTCTGAACTGAGCTTAAAGCCATTTTGCCATTGTCAGCCTTGCCTTGACTGAACAGATAGTTGCACTGGATAGGATTGAAGTCTCCCTATCAGTGGCAAAGATGATTTTGTTTATGCATATGCTTCTAAGTACATGATTTATTAGTCTTTTTTCTGTTTATCTTGTAATTTTTGTTTAATAAATTAAGTCTGAGCCTTGGTGTCTTGTGTCATTTCTAATCCTGTATTAACCTCAGACTTTAAAGTAACAGACTAGTTCATTTGGAGCACCAAGCAGGATCTGAGGTTTGCAGTGGAAATGTCACGACAACCAATGTTTTTTCCTTTAAAACATATAGGCATAGATAAGAAAGATGCTGTGTCAGGCATCCCAAATACGTTGGGCGTTGGTACTATGATGCCAGCATTGTTTGGGAAATGGGATCCTCTTGTTAATGTTTTAAGTAAAGTTTCACCTCCTCCTTCCCCAAAACCTTTGTAAGAAAGACCTAAGGCAGACCCTGATAGTCTAGCTAGAGCTTTATCAGAGCTAAAACTGGATGATAAGGGGAAAAAGGTGAAGGAAGGGGTGGGAGCAGCCAGATGGCTGTTCTTTGAGGCAATTCAGGAATTAGACAGAGATGTAGAGAAACTCAAAGAAAAAGTTTTAGAGTTAAAAGAGCAATGTAAAGAACATGCTCATATACACAGAATGGATAGAGATGCCTTAGAAAAGGCAGATGTGGCACTTGTCAAAGCTGAACACTGGAAATCTAATTCAGTGACTTTAGCTACTCGAATAATTCAGCAGCATAGACAGCGGAATGGAAGAAAGCGTTGCCCGCCCTCAAGGCCTCGGGTTCGTGCTTTGCTGTGTAAGGCAGAGTTTGACCCCGAGAAGTGGGAAGATGATCTCCCCTCAACTGATGAGGGTGATAGTGATTTTGAAATAGTAAATTGCCCACCAGTAGAGGCACGCCCAGTTATTGAGAAAAAGGGACAGTATACTGGGGTGACAGTGCCACAACAATGGGTTGAGGTGTGGAGTTATACCCAAGATGAATTATTAAATGAAATCCAAACCTATAAGCAAAAGCCAGGGGAAACTGTTTTAGCGTGGTTTCTTTGGGTTTGGGATACAGGGGGAGATGCAGTGTCTCTAAATGCCGAAGAAATGCGCCAATATGCATGCTTGGTGTTTCACCCATGGTTAAAACAAATAGTAAATAATGTGAATCATGATGATCCCCAGGTGAATACACTGGTGGTGTGGTTAGCCTTGGCTTTCTGAGCTACTTGGCCTGATGCTACAGCAGTAGCTGATGAACATAAGCCTTGGAAAACAATAGCAGAGGCAATACAACAGTTAAGAGAAATGGCTATGTTGGCTACCATTTATTCATTGGAATTAAGGAATGGGGCATTAGTGCTTCCGAAAGGACCAGCTGCACAAATGATGACCAGCAATATGAAAAGTAAATTGATTAAAAATGCACCACAGTGGTGAAAAGGGCAGCTGATGGCTGCCCTGGCAGGCTGTGTAGGTCAACAGATATGGGATGTAATAGCCACTCTAAACCAAATGGCAGAATTAGTGGAAGAAAAATAGCAGAGAAGAGCTAGAAAAGCAAATGCAGAGAAACCAAAAGATAAATCTGGTGAAAAAGTTACAAAAAAGCAAATGTTTCTGGATCTATTAAAGTGGGGGGTAAAAGTTGCAGAAATAGATGGGATAGCTACTGAGGAATTATATAAAAAATGGAAGCAAAAACAAAAAGAGAAAGGCTCAAGCTCTGCAGGCAAAAAGCAAACGCCTACAAAAAAGTCCAACCAGAAGTACCACTAAAGGGAAGGTAAGGTGGAATCAATTATATCCTGACATCCCTACTGATGAGGAGCTAGCACAGTGGCAAAAGGGGGAATTCAGTGATGAGAGAGATTGGAGAGAAAAGAAATGGAAAACTCCGGTTGAAAAAACAGAGACAAATTGACTAGTAGGCGTGTCCCCAGTAGCTAGGGGTACAGTAAGAGCAATTACACCTGGGGACTGACGCCCTTACGTACCCTTACCATTTTTTGGAGGGGAGGGCCACAACATGTGATGGCTCTGGTAAACACAGGATCAGAAATAACCATTTTTGCAGGCAACCTCCGTAAATTCCGTGGACAATATGTAGAGATTGATGGTTATGGAGAGGCAAAAACATTGGGTACCAAAACCAAGGTTAAGATAGCTTTTGGGATTGTATTCCTATTTTCATTAAAGCAGCAATAGCTCCAGTACCTGAGCACATTTTAGGAATAGATGTGTTAAAGGGTAGAACTTTGGAAACCACTGTAGGGCCATTTAGGTTTGGAGTGCGGCATTGTTCAGTCAATGCAGTCAAGGCTGTGGTCCGAGGCAATACTAAGTGGGAACCACTTTATATTCCCACACCTAAAACAATAGTAAACATCAAATAGTATCGTATCCCAGGTGGGCACGTCGAGATCACTGAGACAATCCAAGAACTGCTTCGGGTTGGTATACTCGAGCCAACGGTGAGTCCATTCAACAGTCCGGTATGGCCAGTAAAGAAACCTGATGGATCATGGCGGATGACTGTAGATTATCGAGGTTTGAACAAGGTGGCCCCACCCTTAGCGGCAGCTGTTCCAGACATTGTTACGATCGTGGAAAGATTGTCTTCATCTGCTGGACCATATCATGCAGTTTTGGACTTTGCAAATGCATTCTTCTCTATTCTGATAGCAGAAGAAAGCAGAGCCCAATTTGCATTTACCTGGGAGGGGAGGCAGTATACCTTCCAAGTGTTATCACAGGGATATCTGCACAGCCCTACCCTGTGTCATGGACTAGTGGCTAGAGACCTAGCCAAGTTACAGCTGGATAAAGTGACTATTTTCCATTACACTGATGACATCATGATTACCGGAGAAAAATCTGATGTGGATATCGCACTAAAAACTGTAATTCAGCACCTTCAGAACAGAGGGTGGGCTATAAATGAAAATAAAACACAACAAGGGACATCAGTAAAATTCCTTGGTATGATTTGGAATGGAGCTAAAAGGGAAATTCCTGCAGCAGCACTAGAGAGTATTCAAAAAATTGCAGTCTCAAAAATGAAACAGCAGGCACAGGCCTTCTTGGGAGCAATGGGCTTTTGGAGGGCATTTGTACCTCATCTCGGACTAATTTTGTGACCCATTCACTATGTAACAAGGGAAAAATGTGACTTTCAGTGGAGTCCCAAGCAACAAACTGCTTTCAAAGAAGCAAAAAGGGCCCTACAGCAGAGCGTGGGGCTGGGCCCAGTTGATCCACAGCAACCTTTTATCTTTAAAGTAACAGTTGTCAATAATGTTATGTCTTGGGGGCTGTGGCAGAAGGATGACACTGGGAAAAAGAGACCCTTGGGATTTTGGTCCAAATCCCTGACTGGAGCGCAGGTGAGATATAGCCCCTTTGTGCAACATGTGTTAGCAGTGTACACAGCATTAATTCATGTGGAAAGAATAACCAAACAACAAACAGTGACAGTTAAGATAGACTACCCAGACCAGGTGTGGTTACGAGATAATAATTTAATGAAAACTCTAATAGCACAATCTTCGACTGTACAGAAATAGAAGTGGCATTTACAGGAAAGGGCCAACATCATGCCTGGAGTATCTCAAGTACAACAACAGTTGGCTGGACTGGTAATTTTGGATGATGCTGATGCGATAAAACAACAGCGACATGAGCTTCCAAAATCCCCAGTCACTGAAGCATTACCATTTGATAATTTAGATGTGGAAAACAGAAACATGCATGGTTTACTGATGGTTATGCTAAAATTGGATCAAATGGCAGGACCTGGACTGCGGTGGCTTATTGCCCACGAACAGAAGCTGTGTTATTTGACAAAGGTACTGCCGGTTCAAATAATCAGGCAGTTACGAGCTGTTGCCTGGTCATCGATAGTTTATCACCTGGAGATGAAGCGTACATCTATACTGACAGCTGGGCAGTTTTTAAGGGACTGACAACCTAGTTACCTGCCTGGCAACAACAGAACTGGAAGATCCATGGCAGACCTCTATGGGGAGGTTCAGAAGACTGGCAACAGATTTGGAAAAAAGCTCAACAATGCAAAATCAGTGTTGGACATGTAGATGCCCATGCGTCACTTGTGACCAATGGAAGGAGGCATAACCATCAGGTAGATAAGATGGCCGCGGTACGTGTTGCTGAAGAAAAAAACAAAAGTGCCAGTATGGTAAGATGGGCCCATGATCGGAGTGGGCACTTGGAAAGAGATGCAACATTAGAATGGGCACGAAGGCATGGTATACAGTTAAATAAGGAAATAACTACAGATGTTATAAAGCAGTGTGAAATCTGTCAAAGAAATAAAAGCAACTGCAAGCAGAAGCATGTGGACACATTCACTGAGGCAGTCATCCAGCACAAATCTGGCAAATAGACTTTATTGGTCCTTTACCACTGGATCAAAATCAGCAATATTGCTTAACGATGGTGGACACTTACTCAGGATTATTAATGGTTTCTCTATGCAAAAAGGCAAACCAACAAGCAGTATTAAAAGGATTGAATAAATTATGTATGACATATGGGATTCCCAGTGAAATCCAAAGTGACCAAGGCAGCCACTTTACCGGAGCAGAGGTTCAAGAATGGGCAAAGGAAAATGGAGTTCGATGGGTGCTGCATATCCCATATCATCCTCAAGCTGCTGGTTTGATTGAAAGGTATAATGGGCTCCGTAAAGAACAAATTCAAAAGAATACAAGTGATGGAACATTACGAGGCTGGGCAAAGGTATTAGAATTAGCTGTGAGCTAGCTGAATAATAGGCCTCGAAAGCATCAAGGAATCCCTTTGCAAATGCATATAAATGACATTCAGTCCAACTGTTGTATTTTGAAATTAGAAAAGCTAAACCCAAATGCCATATACCCTCTTTTGACAAATACTGATCAAACTCTGTTCTGGCTATGTGCATTGACTGAACAAAGCGTGCCAGCACAAAATATAGTTAGTTGAGACAGGTTGGAAACTCTATCTCCCAGAAAATTGGCACTGGGGGCAAAAAGAACTATTAGGGGAAAATTGGGAGGTTTACACATTATGGGTGCCAGAATGAGAAGTGATAGTAAAGGCTATCAATTTAGATAACAAGACACAGATGATTCAAAAAGGACAACCTTTACTAGAAATTTGTATGCATCAAGATGCTGTTATTTTGCTACAAGACTATGATACTAAACCAAGCAAATGGCTGGGAATGAAAGTTATAGTGACCACACTCAATCAACCAAATGAACATGGGACTGTGATTTGTGATGGACCTGGTGATACTGTTTTAGTATTACTTGATTCTGCTAAACAATTGTTGTACTTTCCTCTCCATAGATTATTGCCACTGTTTGGGAAGCTGCCAACCTTTTCCAGCGACGACACTTAGATGGACCGTATGACTGTCTTTATCCTATCCCTCTATTTAAAGAGGAGGATGTTGCAAATTTAATGGTGGACTGTGACTTTTATTAAAAATTGGGAGATTACCTATATGCAGTGACACCTAAACCTGCCTTAACTTGAAACATTACTCAAATGGAGAACATTACAACTGTATGTAGACTGGACTGTGATAGACATCCTGAAAAAAATGTGTTTCCAACCCTTTTGGAGGTTTGTACCAAAGGCTAAATGAGTCAGGATTTCCACTAGCCAAGTCTCCATTAGATTCCTCCTGCATAGCTGAATTTCAAAGGAAAAATGACATAGATACCCTATCTCCGAGTTTGGAAATATATGCCATGGACAATAGTTCAACTGTATTTGATGGTTTGGTACATGTGGTAAGGTATACGAGAAGATGTAAAACTGTAAGTAGTGCTAGAGTTATACAACGTATTAAAATGATAGTTAACATGACAGCAGTTGATATTACTGCCAGGTATCCACATTGTAAAATTGTACAATTACGGCCGGTTAATTCTTTGCATATCAAATACAGACATTACAAATATAAAAAGAATAAACGTGATGTTACAGGTATTCTTGGTACTGCACTAGGTGTGGTCGGAACAGGGACTGGATTCCTAAACAGTGTAGACATAGATAC